>NC_052311.1:24113872-24413872 GCF_016432855.1 Salvelinus namaycush | reverse complement strand
GCACCAGAACCACATCCACCTGGAAGGCTGAGGCACAGTGGACCAGGGCCTGGTAGCCAGAACCCTTCACCCAGCCACAGGTGTTGATGATGCAGCCGCCCACACTGGCCTTCCTGTTTTCCTCACAGCGCTGGGAGAACACTTCGGCCAGACACGACGTCAACTAGGAGGGAGAGTGGGAGAGAAAGATGGAGCGAAATGGAGGGGGAGTGAGAGAAAGGTAGAAATGGGGAGGGGCGAGAGAGATTATACGCCAGGCAAAATGTCAACCACAAAGTTATGGATTAATAAACTCAGCAAAAAAAGAAACGTCCTCTCACTGTCAACTGCGTTTATTTTCAGGAAACTTAAGATGTGTAAATATTTGTATGAACATAACAAGATTCAACAACTGAGACATAAACTGAACAAGTTCCACAGACATCTGACTAACAGAAACTGAATCATGTGTCCCTGAACAAAGGGGGGGTCAAAATCAAAAGTAACAGTCAGTATCTGGTGTGGCCACCAGCTGCATTAAGTACTGCAGTGCATCTACTCCTCATGGACTGCACCAGATTCTAGTTCTAGCTGTGAGCTGTTACCCCACTTTTCCACCAAGGCACCTGCAAGTTCCCAAACATTTCTGGGGGGAATGGCCCTAGCCCTCACCCTCCGATCTAACAGCTCTCAGACGTGCTCAATGGGATTGAGATCTGGGCTCTTGGCTGGCCATGGCAGAACACTGACATTCCTGTCTTGCAGGAAATCACACACAGAACGATCACACACAGACGACAGATTTTTACCTTGTCAGCTCGGGGATTCGATCTTGCAACCTTTCGGCTACAAGTCCACGCTCTAACCACTAGGCTACCTGCCGCCCTGAAGGGTACCACATGAGGGAGGAGGATGTCTTCCCTGTAATGCACAGCGTTGAGATTGCCTGCAATGACAACACGCTCAGTCCGATGATGCTGTGACACACCGCCCCAGACCATGACGGACCCTCCACCTCGATCCCGCTCCAGAGTACAGGCCTCGGTGTAACGCGCATTCCTTCGATGATAAACACCACAAACACCATAAACACAACTCCTGGTGAGACAAAACCACGACTCGTCAGTGAAGAGCACTTTTTGCCAGTCCCGTCTGGTCCAGCGACGGTGGGTTTGTGCCCATAGGCGACGTTGTTGCCGGTGATGTCTGGTGAGGACCTGCCTTACAACAGGCCTACAAGCCCTCAAACCAGCCTCTCTCAGCCTATTGCAGACAGTCTGAGCACTGATGGAGGGATTGTGCGTTCCTGGTGTAACTCGGGCAGTTGTTGCCATCCTGAACCTGTTCCGCAGGTGTGATGTTCGGATGTACCGATCCTGTGCAGGTGTTGTTACACGTGGTCTGACACTGCGAGGTTGGTCAGCTGTCCGTCCTGTCTCCTTGTAGCGCCGTCTTAGGCGTCTCACAGTACGGACATGGCAATTTATTGCACTGGCCACATCTACAGTCCTTATGCCTCCTTGCAGCATGCCTAAGGCACATTAATGCAGATGAGCAGCGACCCTGGGCATCTTTCTTTTGGTGTTTTTCAGAGTCAGTAGAAAGGCCTCTTTAGTGTCCTAAGTTTTCATAACTGAGCTTAATTGCCTACCGTCTGTAAGCTGTTAGTGTCTTAACGACTGTTCCACAGGTGCATGTTCATTAATTGTTCATGGTTTATTGAACAAGAATGGGGAACAGTGTTTAAACCCTTTACAATGAAGATCTGTGAAGTTATTTGGATTGTTACGAATTATCTTTGAAAGACAGAGTCCTGAAAAAGGGATGTTTCTTTTTTTGCTGAGTTTATAACCTCTATGGTTAGGGTATTAGGTTATCTGTCTCATCTTTCACCTTGTTGTAGAGTTTGATGTTGGTTCCTGGAGTGGTGGAACCAAAGTGGTAGACCAGCGGAGCCTGTACGGAGTACCCCTCCTCCACGTCAGCCGGACGCTCAATACACAGTGCTGACATTGTGCCCGGGACTGACACCTGACAGGAATGCATCATGGTCATCAACATTACTAACCTTAGACACTGCCAGTCAATACAATCACTATATGTAATTATCCTTATTAGCATAATGGCAGTGATAGTAGAGGCAACAGTAGCAATATATTGTATCTACACCACCATCCACAAACACAAAAGATTAATCTGCCTATATACTATTCTCTGTGCATAGTCATTGGTGCTGATGTAGTTGCTTTGTTGATCTCACCCCACTCTGGCCCACATCCAGCTCCACCAGTGTGGGCCTCCTGCCCAGCCTGACAGCGTAGTTCAGCAACAGCCTGCACACCGTTGACTTCCCCACATCTGTAGGCCCCACCACCATTACCTGGGGCACAACGTTGAAGCAACTTTTACACAAGAGAGCGTACAGTGTCTCTGACCAAGGTCCACTTCTCACACACTAACCCAAGTCCACTTCTCACACACACAAACACTGACCTAAGTCCACTTCACTCAGACAAAAATAGACATACACACACAGATGAACACTGACCCGTGGTCCCCTCTCGTTGTCTCTCTCCGCCTGTCGTCTCATCTGTTCCAGTGCAGTGTGTGCGTTCAGGTAGAGCAGCATGGGTGTGTCCTTTGATATGTACGCCACCTGGGAGAGAGAGATTTACACATTTCTGCATATGTCTCTCCTAGCAGTTACAGATAACAATAACAGATGCTTCAAACAAACACATATCCCTCTCTATTCCTCTCATCCATCTGTTACTCCTCGACAGCCTCTCACCTCTGTCTTCCCCGAGAGAGAAACACTACAGCCCTGCCAGGTGAACACAGCAATCTTGGAACCTGGTCCAAACGTGTACTTCTTGTTGCGGTTGAGCTCAGAGCCAAAGACCTCTGCCAATCCTGTGAGCAGCTCCAGTTGCACCTTCTCCCCGGCCTCCACCTCGAACCGCAGCTCAGTCTCCTTCTCCAGGTCAAACCTCGTCCCCCCGCCACCAGCCACCACTCCCTCCTCACCAGTCTTCTCTGGGCCCTCAGTCACCATTGCTGTACAGACAAAGGTCAGATTTAGCCTGAACAACATTTAATATCTCACCGACATGTCTGTTTCATCTCTGCCATGTACTAAGCTCACTCTGGACAGGATTTAGGTGACTGATTATTAGATGCTGCAATGTCAGAGGTGGTCTCTCATAAGTCATGACACAGGATATGAACAACCCTGGAATGACCTTTGATAGGACAAGCATAGGGCAGAGTGCTCTATTTACAAAAACACTACACGACCAGTTGTATGTGGACACCTGCTTGTCAAACATCTCATTCCAAAATCATGGGCATTAATATGGAGTTGGTCCCCCCTTTGTTGCTATAACAGCCTCCACTCTTCTGGGAAGGCTCTCCACTAGATGTTGGAACATTGCTGTGGGGACTTGCTTCCATTCACCCACAAAAGCATTAGTGAGGTCAGGCACTGAGGTTGGGCGATTAGGTCTGGCTCGTAGTCGGCGTTCCAATTCATCCGAAAGGTGTTTGATGGGGTTGAGGTCAGGGCTCTGTGCAGGCCAGTCAAGTTCTTCCACAACGACCTCTACAAACCATTTCTGTATGGACCTCACTTTGTGCATGGGGACATTGTCATGCTGAAATAAGAAAGGGCCTTTCCCAAACTGTTTCCACAAAGTTGGAAGCACAGAATCGTCTAGAATGTATGCTTTGGGGGGCCTCCCGGGTGGCGCAGTGGTCTAGGGCACTGCATCGCAGTGCTAACTGCGCCACCAGAGTCTCTGGGTTCGCGCCCAGGCTCTGTCGCAGCCGGCCGCGACCGGGAGGTCCGTGGGGCGACGCACAATTGGCATAGCGTCGTCCGGGTTAGGGAGGGTTTGGCCGGTAGGGATATCCTTGTCTCATCGCGCTCCAGCGACTCCTGTGGCGGGCCGGGCGCAGTGCGCGCTAACCAAGGGGGCCAGGTACACGGTGTTTCCTCCGACACATTGGTGCGGCTGGCTTCCGGGTTGGAGGCGCGCTGTGTTAAGAAGCAGTGCGGCTTGGTTGGGTTGTGCTTCGGAGGACGCATGGCTTTCGACCTTCGTCTCTCCCGAGCCCGTACGGGAGTTGTAGCGATGAGACAAGATAGTAATTACTAGCGATTGGATACCACGAAAATTGGGGAGAAAATGGGATAAAATGTATAAAAAATAAATAAAAATAAAAATAGAATGTATGCTTTGTACAGCATTGTATGCTGTAGCGTTAACATTTATCTTCACTGAAACTAAGGGGCCCGAACCATGAAAAACAGCCCCAGATCATTATTCCTCCTCCACCAAACTTTACAGTTGGCACTAAGCATTCGGGCAGGTAGCGTTCACCTGGCAATCACCAAACCCAGAATCGTCCGTTGACTGCCAGATGGTGAAGCGTGATTCATCACTCCAGAGAACACGTTTCCACTGCTCCAGAGTCCAATGGCGGCGAGCTTTACACCACTCCAGCCGAAGCTATGCATTGTGATCTTAGGCTTGTGTGCGGCTGCTCGGCCATGAAAAACCAATTTCATGATGCTCCCGATGAACAATTATTGTGCTGACGTTGTATAAATGCGCTACACTTCCAAAGGCAGTTTGTTACTTGGTAGTGAGTGCTGCAACTGAGGATTTTTACGTGCTACACTGCACTTGGCGGTCCCGTTCTGTGAGCTTGTGTGGCCTACCACTTCGCGGCTGAGCCGTTATTGCTCTTAAACATTTCCACTTCAAATTAACAGAGCTTACAGTTGACCGGGGTAGCTCTCACAGGGCAGAAATTTGACTGACTTGTTGGAAAGGTGGCATCCTATGATGGTGCCATGTTGAATGTCACAGAGCTCTTCCTTAAGGACATTCTACTGCCTATGTTGTCCATTGGAGATTGCATGCCTGTTCTCGATTTTATACACCTGTCAGCAAAGGGTGTGGCTGAAATAGCCGAATCCACTCATTTGAAGGGGTGTCCACATACTTGTATATATAATGTAGAAGGCTCTGTTATAGGCCATGGCTGGAGGGCACTGTGCCAATCCAATCATTATTCAGCACTTACCATACATGTTGAGAAGCTACAAATGCGTTGATCAAGAGGAGTGTTTCTTTCTACCTTTTTATAGTAACTTGAAAAGGCTAACGTTAGGTACAAACTCCAATATCATGCGAAAAGTAAACAATACTCGAGTGCTCAGAGCTAGATATATGCAGTTCAATTAGCTAGCTAATGTTAGCGTGTAGGCTAGCTATCTGACAATGCCTGGTTAGAATGGTACCGGCGATAACCTGCTGAATACTAATAACTAATTAGATATTTGTTTATGTGACCGCCTTACTACACTTGTTACTTACTTAGAAATGGGGACGTTATAGTTCGTCCTAAGTGTTCAAACTTTCCACCACGACAGACGATTGACACTAGTCGCACAAATATGACGTCATGTTTTATAAAGAACTAATTAGCGTTTGCAACTCGGTAGTTAACTCATAAAATTGAAGATATTGGTTGAATTTCAACAAAGTATGAAATCAGGTTGGTTTAAAATGTAGCGCATTTATTTTTGACAGGCACAACTTTATGCACATATTCCATACTTTTCTAAACAAAGAATGACACAGAAGAAGAGTATAGAAACAGTGTTATTCTCCATAGAAAAAAATATTAAAACACATTAGACTTAACCAGTGAATACTCAGCAACAGCAGCAAATATATTTTTATCCAGCGTTTCCCAAACGGTTAAAGAGTAGACCCCCAGGGTAAACAGGCCAACTCAATGCGTGTGTATCAAGCCACTTTTTGTCACAGTGTGGTCATTATTATGGACAGATATTATTTTTTAAGGTGATACTCAGGGAATACACTGACAGTATACTGAAAATATTTTGTGAACCACCACTGTACAGTAACCTAATAGAGGAAATGTGTTGCACTTCAGAGAGATACCACTAGATGTCACCGTGTATCCAGGCCAGAGGAGCTTGACGCTTGGGTCATCAGAGGACAGACTGGGGAGCAACCCCGTTGGTCAGTCCCCATCATTCTGCGTCCAGTTTCCAAACCCTAGAGGAACAGCTGGAAACCACAAGAATAAATAAAGTAGAAACTAAGATTATTGTTCACAAAAAATATTTGGTAAAGGTGGTCATTCTCACAATAGTTGAGTTATGTAAAGCCATCTAACTATCAGTAGGCCATCATTGTAAATAAGAATGTTCTCAACTGACTTGCCTAGTTAAATAAAAGTTGAATAATATAAAAATCAGGGTAGTCCAAAATACAGACATTCACTGGATCTCTATTCGTTTTTCAGTGCCTCCTCCAGGGCTGCAACCACAATGGCAGGCTCAGGGAACTTCAGCCTGGCAGGTGGGCCTAGCTTTATGCCTGTCCAGAGGCAGACCTCTACAGGAAGGAAAGAAGAATGATTTATACAAAATAAAGGACAGCTTCTGGTTGCCTCTGTGTCATGCCAAAGATAAACAATATGTTCTGTATTCCCGGACACCAGGAAACAGGCCCCATGAGAGTAGAATTGTTCATAACATGCCCTGGAGGAACACACCTTTCCCTCCCTCCACAAGTGTGACCTCCAGGCTTTTCTTGCGGGGTTTCTGGGGGTTCAGAACCACGACGAGGTCTGGGCGGGCAGCCAGGAGGGCATCTCGCACCCCCTCAGCACACCGTCTGTACACGTATCAGCTCTTACTGCAAAATGACAGTCGCAACTCACTATTACAAGTTTTTATTTTCAGAGGCAATTTGTCAAAGACTTAAGTGGTCTGTTCCTTTCCTGTATATTGAGATTATCCAGATGGTACCGATAGAAGGCAATTGTTTGGTTATGGGAATAAGGTTATGTGAATATGGAACTCCGCCTCAATTATTTTACCTAAATTAATGTGTGTGTGGTCCTAAAAGTGGTAATATTCTTTAGGGGGTGGCTGTGGATATTCCAGTACTCACCAGTGTTCAATGACCACCCTCTGGCCCTCTGTAGCAGTCTCCGTTTCCCCCTCTCTTTTACCCCTCTTTCGTTCGATGACCAAAGTCTCCTCCTCAGTCTCTGCTTTGTTGTTTGCCTTGCGCTTCGATCCTCGACCTGTCCAGAACAAATATAAGGTTAGTACTTTAATAAAAGAATCACGGCACATCTATCATTAGGCTACTTCCTAACTACTGGTTATGAGGGAAATACTCAAATGGAAAAGCTGTCGCCCGACCTGTTTTAAAACGAGCCGCCATTGTTGATATTGATTCAGCTTGCATAACGTCAAACTTCGGCGCGCATGTTGCGCTTCTTTTGTAATGGACTATTCCAAAATTCAATCGAAGGGGTTTAACATTTTGGCCGACAAAACCCATTCATTGAAAGGGGCGATCAACTTCAGATTTTCAGCCAATAAATAACTATTTACAGTGCATACCGAAAGTATTCAGACCCCTTGACTTTTTCAAAATTGTGCTACGTTACAGCCTTATTCTAAAATCCCCCTCATTAATCTATACACAATACCCCATAATGACAAAGCAGAAATATCTTATTTACATGAGTATTCAGACCCTTTGCTATGAGACTTGAAATTGAGCTCAGGTGCATCCTGTTTCCATTGATCATCCTTGAGCTGTTTCTACGACTTGACTGGAGTCCACCTGTGGTAAATTGAACTGATTGGACATGATTTGGAAAGGCACACACCTGTCTATATAAGGTCCCACAGTTGACAGTGCATGTCAGAGAGAGAAAAAACAAGCCACGAGGGCAAAGGAGGGCAAAGGATTGTGTCGAGGCACAGATCTGGGGAAGTGTACCAAAAATGTCTGCAGCATTGAAGGTCCAAGAACACAGTGGCCTCATCATTCTTAAATGTAAGAAATTTGGAACAACCAAGACTCTTCCTAGAGCTGGCCGCCCGGCCAAACTGAGCAATCGGGGGAGAAGGGCCTTGGTCAGGGAGGTGACCAAGAACCTGTTGATCACTCTGCCAGAGCTCCAGTTCCTCTGTGGAGATTGGAGAACCTTCCAGAAGGACAACCATCTCTGCAGCCCTCCACCAGTCAGGCCTTTACGGTGGTGGCCAGATGGAAGCCACTCCTCAGTAAAAGACACAAAAGACACATGACAGCCTGCTTGGAGTTTGCCTGAAGGACTCAGACCATGAGAAACAGAATTCCCACCCAGCTCACGTCCTGACCAACACTAAACAAGCAAAACACATAAGAACTATGGTCAGGACGTGACATGGATGACTGGCTGCAAAGAACAAGGGGGAGAATTCACTATTTTAGCAAATCATTTTAATGGGATATTTGTTCCAATCAAATAAGTGGATTGCCTTAGAGTGTTTTTCTCTTGGTCTCACTGTTTACTCTCTCGAGTAGCCAAACCCTCTCAACCAGTGCTTATTTCAATGGATTCCTTTCTATTACAGTTTGGGTTAATCTGATTTGAATTTAGTAATTTGAATTGGACATAGGACAACCCACTGAGCTTACACTGGTTGAATCAACGTTGTTTCCATGTCATTTTGTTGAAGCAATGTTGAATAGATGTCTGTGTCCAGTGGGAACTATTAAGATTGTGCCTATACATACTTCCATCAAATGTTTATTCAGTCTTCAGTGCCACTCCAGGGCAGGAACTACAACTTCAGGCTCAGGGAACTTCAGCTTGCGAGGTGGGCCTTTCTTTATTCCCGACCACAGACATACCTCTGTAGGAAAGGGAATAATTAGACAACAGATGAGACCCAACGGAGAGAACGACACTTCCCATAGAGGTGTATCCCTGGAAGACAGTACTCCCCTTTCTCTCCAGCATCACTTCAAAACTTTTACTCCGGGGCTTCTGGGGGTTCAGAACCACAATGAGGTCTGGGCGGGCAGCCAGGAGGGCAACTCTGACCTCCTCGGCATTACGCCCGTAAACTCGTCAGCTTTTACTGCAGAAAGACAATAGAAAAGTGAGGTTTTACAGTTTATGCTTTTCTGCAGCAGAGATGTAGCTTATCCCTTTGCACTTTAAATTGTGTTAACTGGGTAAATGTTGTTAGATTACAATAAACTATATGCATATGCCACATTATGCAATTTGACTGACTGAGTCCAATGAATTAATCTTTTGTCATCTTGTCACCCAAATACATTGGGTCTTGTATTGGTGGGTTCAGTTCCAGTTCCCACCAGTGTTGAATGACCACTCTCTGGCCCTCTGACAGTCTCCGGGTCGTCTTCCTCTTTTTTTATACCCCTCTTCCCCTCCACTGCCATGGTCGTCTCCTCTGTCGCCACCTTGGCGCTGGCCTTGCACGTTGAACCCCAACCTGTCCAACAACAGGCAGTGGGGTTAGCTAGATGGTAGTCTAGCAGTTAGAGCGATGGGCCAGTAACCGAAAGGACGCTGGTTCGAATACCAGAGCTGATAAGGTGAAAAATCTGTCAACGTACCCCTAATTTGCTACAGGGGCGCCGTAATACTATGGCTGACCCTGTAAAACAACACATTTCAATGCACCTATCTGGTGTATGGGATAATACAGCATTAAATGTATTTAAAAAAATGTTTATAGCTAGTGTTGATAAAACATTTACTGGAGACAGGAGATCAAGTTGAGACATAGGACGAGGTGGATATGTTATAATAAGGCAGTTTATTCAAAGGTTTAGATATCTGGCAAATCGTGCTGCACGGCCCCGTTCTGTCTGACTCGTATGGAATCGTCGGAAAAGAGAGCGCTAAATATATTGTGCAGATTATATATGCAGTTAATGATGTAGGTTGATCTGGTAGTCTGGCCTTCTGATTGGTCGCTCTGGGTCGTGGGTAGTCCTGTTCGGGCCTGGTGTCGACGTTCCATTGGCTCTTAACATGGTTCTTTGTCTTAGAGTCACAACCTTGGAAAGAATGTGTATGCCTAATGTTGTTTCAGGGGCCTGTTCTGAGTGTGGGTGTGTGTGTGTCTGTGGTTGGTATCTAATGAGACCAACATGTGTCTAAAGAGAAAGAGGGGGTGGGTGCATGGATTTTGAAAAGATAGCTTATGTTGAGAAGTTGTTATAACAAGTTTCCAGTATCTATTACTATTTCTTACAAATCCCCCTCTTCACGTCTTATAGACGTGAATAAACTGGATAAAATTTGTCAGAAGACAAAATTTTAATTCCCCCTCTTCACGTCTCACAAGAGACGTGACATAAAAGTAAAAAAGCAAATGGGTAAAATTTGTCAGAAGACAAATTTTTTATTCCCCCTCTTCACGTCTCACCAGAGACGTGACATAAAAGTTTCTTAGTCATCACATAGATAGACAGGTCCAGCTTCCCCATCATCAAGCAATGGGAACATTTGGGCCCTTTCCTGATTAGGGTCTATGGCGGCAGTGATAACACGGCTAGCAAGCGTGCGCGCACATGGAATGCAACAGCATCCACAAAGTACAAGAATGCCCGCAAAAACGGAAATAGATACTAGGATAGAGGAAACCAGCGTCTTATATTTACCAAAAGCATCCATCCATGAGTCCCACATAGAAGTGTCCACTCCAGAATGCTGTTTCATCTTACCATTAAGGGTACGAAGTCCCTCCAATGCTACAGTCAGACTCCCATCCGTAGCTGTGTTGTTGGGAATGAAAGTACAACACTGCTCACCAAACATGGCACAGACCCCCCCACGTTCAGCCAATAACATATCAACCGCGATTCTATTTTGAAATGCCATCAGGGATGTAGCTGCCAATTGTCCATGGACCGCCTCGAAGCCTTGTTGAGTCCAATTGCCCAGTTTCTGGACATTAAAATTAATGTAGTTAATTCTGTCCACATTTTTATTAACTGTACACCACCAGCAAAATGATGATTCAAAACCCGCGGCTACTTGGTCAACCAATTTATACTCATCTGGTACCCCCCTGGGGACGCCAATTGCATCTATGTAAGTTGGGTCCCCAGCAGAAGGGCCCACCGTGCGCTTGGTCCTGTTAGGCCAATATTCAGGACCCAGGGCTTGTATACGGGTGAGCAGATCTTGGACGCCTATGGGGTAAACAGAGATGGGCAACAGAAGAGTTACAAGTGCACAGGTACCAGTGGCATTGTGGGGAAGTCTGTCCAACAGACTAGTTCCCCCACACCACCACCACACATCAGCTCTAGACACTGGTTTAAAGATTGCCGTGAGCATGTGAGTGTACAAGCACCAACTAACAGGGAGCTTACCCAACAATGTCCCTCCACCTGTCATGGTTATGCATGTGAAGTTAGCTCTAGCCACACTGGAGGAGAATATCGGTTTCTTGACCACCGTGGTGACTACCGGATAAACAGCGTCCCACTGTGAACACTTCTCAGGTGGGTTGTCTTTGTCCATAAGGGGCATTAGACAGTCTCCGCTAATAGCGGCTGGGACTATGCGGAGCAATGGCCTAGCTCCCATGCAAACGACGCAGCTTTGCAGGGTCGTGTTAGCTGCTTGTTCGGTCAATAGGAGCCAATTGTTAGAGAAACCTGAGATTCCGGTGGCAGTAAGAATGGTATCATCAGGGGTGTTAGGAGTGGTAACCATACTAATAGGACCCCAATCACCCTTCCCTTTAGATGATAAAACAGTAAACCGGTCAGAAATAGCAGAGGGCTGAGCCTGTTGTGTAATGCAGATTTTTAATGGCCAGTAGAGTGGATCCTTGCTAGAATCTACATGTGGTGCTAGTATAAAATCCTGACAACCCGTCCCAGTACCTGGTCGGATAATTAGTGATAAACCCCAATTACGCAATCCAGTCCTAGTCAGTGACAATCTTTGTCGCCAGATAAGGACTGCTTGCCCTGATGAATAACTGGACCAGTCAGGACCAGTCTCAGCGACCAGGCTCTTCCATGACCACTCCTGAAACCCCCCTTTTGTCATATACCAGTTAAATCTGGTGTACTCCAGAGCATGCCCTCCCAGGCCATTCCTAGCTTTTCCCAATACCCCCCAAGGCAGTGTAATGGTGGTGGTCACATTAGCGGGTACACATAAGGTGGTGCTTCTGACCTTTGTTGGAGTGCATGGTTAGTCTGTGGTTGTAGTGCTACGTTTGTGTATAGCGGGACTGGTGAGATCGAGGGTAATGTTAGACGTGACATTAGTAGTTGTAAGATGTGAGAGGGGTGGATGTGTGAGCTGTTGTATAAGCCATGTGAAAGTTCCTAGGGACACTCCAGTAATGATTATGAAAATAACAAACAAGGGACCTGAAATTCCCAGTTTCTCCCAGGGATTGAGATATCCCGGTCCTAGGCGAGTAGCCTTAGTTCGTGGAAACTGGGGCTGGCGTCCCATTTTCACCAACTAAGGTTTGTTTGGTTGGAGTCGAATTGAGATTGGCCAAATCGGCCCTGACTTCAGTCAGAGTTCTGGAAGGCGTTGGGGCTGGTGTGCAATGTGTAAGGTGATGCCAAGGTGCGCCCGATTTACCTTTGACCTGGACTGAGTGTGAAGTAACCTCCTTCACTTCGTACGGTCCAGTCCACCTGGGTTCCTGCCACTTTCTCTTGTGGACCTTAACCCTCACCCAGTCCCCAACTTTTACCTTCAACTGCGGCGGATCTCCCGTCAGCTCCCCCTCTTGGACCTTGTGAATCTGTTTGGAGAGAGCTGCAGAAAGTTCCGTCAGTTTTCTCACATATTCAGACATTACAATTTGTTGTACATCAAGGGCGGGCATATGACCTCCCTCCCTTGGTGGACCAGGCATGACTCTACCAGTCATTATCTCATGAGGAGAGAGATGGGTGCCTGCACCTGGCGAGGCTCTCATGGCCATCAACGCCAGGGGCAGGGCTTCGACCCATGTCAACTTCGAACCTGCACATACCTTAGCTATCTTAGCCTTAAGGGTCTGATTTGAGCGTTCCACGAGGCCCTGAGATTGGGGCTTGTACACTGACCCAAATTTGTGTACAATGCCAAATCTTTCCTCCACCTGTCTCAGGTGTTTGTTACTGAAATGGGATCCGTTGTCGGATCGGATTTGCCTGGGGACTCCATACCTTGGTATGAGTTCGGTTTGCAGCCACTTAATGACCGATTTTGCATCCTCCCTTGCTGTTGGTATTGCCTCAACCCATTTAGAGAACCTGTCTACCATAACTAACAGGTACCTTTTTCCATTTGTCACATTGTCTGGCCCCATATCTGTGTAATCTATGCTGATGTCCTGAAAACAAGCGTTAGGGACTGGGTATGAACCCATGGGCGTTTGATATGGTTTCTTTGGATTGTGGCTACCACAAATGCTACACTCGTCACAAAACAAATCTGTCATGTCTTTCATGTGGGGGTGCCACCAGATGTGGGACACCTTCTGTAAAGTCTTCAGTTTGCCTTCGTGTGTGGGCCCATGAGCTTCCCGTATTAGTTCTGGACAGAGGTTTGCAGGGGCCACTAGTCTGCCATCATGGCATCTCCACAGTTCATCAGGTCCTTTGGTGGCCCCTTTCTGTCCCCATACTGAGTGTTCATAGGGTCCTGCTGAGAACTGGAGTTCTTTTATGTGTTGCTCTGTGAGCTCAGTCCGAGCTGGTTGGGTCTGTAGTATCATTTGTCTCGGGGTGTATCCACCAGCTTTCTTGGCTGCTTTGTCAGCTGCATCATTTCCCTCGCTGACTCTGTTTTTCAGTTGTTGATGTCCTTTACACTTCATGATGGCCACCTTCTTAGGTAGTGAGACTGATTTAATCAGTTTTTCCATCTGTGTCTTGTGTTTGATTGGCAGGTTCCCTGTGGTGGTGAAGTTGCGTCTAACCCATTGAGGTCCATCAGTATGGACTGCTCCATGAGCATACGCTGAGTCGGTGTAGATGTTTACAGTCTTTCCTTCAGCCTTTTCCAAAGCTTGTGTTAAACCTATGATTTCTGCCAGTTGGGCCGATGCAGGTTGTGGGATGATGGCAGATTCCAAGGTCACGTGTGACCCGTCTGGAAGCTGTTGTACCACTGCGTATGCTGCTATGTTCCCTTCCTCTCCTCTATAGCAGCATCCATCTGTGTATAACCATAGGTCCGGGTTAGTGAGTGGTTCGTTCCCCAGGTCAGGTCTCAGTTTCAGTTCTTGTGCAGCTCTTTCTGCACAGGAGTGGGGTAGACCTTCTTCAGCATTGAGTGCGTCTGCCATGTTTTTGTCAGTGTTGACAAATGTGATGTGTGATTGTGTGCATTTATTCTGGATTTTCGTTTTTCTTTCAGCGCTGAACGTGAATTCTTTGCTCATCAGATATGCTGCAACCCCATGGTGGGTGTGGATTTCCAATGGATGGCACATTACCAGGTGGGCTGTTTTTTCAATAGCTTTTGCCACTGCAGCTACATACCTGGAACATGTGGTTTGTCCTACTTCGATGTGGTCCAATTTGGAGGAGTGATACATCAACACTCTTCTCTCCCCCTCTTGTTTCTGAAAAAGGATGGATGATGTGAATCCTTCTTTTTCAGAAACATCCAGATGGAATTTGTTTTTGTAGTCAGGTGATGTCAAGGCTGCTGCCACTGAGAGATCTGTTTTCAAGAGTGCAAAAGCCTTTGATGCTTCAGTGGTCCATGTCAATGACGAGTGTAGGTTCCTTGGTCCCGCCTCTCGCACTATTTCTCTCAGTGGCTCAGTTCTGGCAGTGTAGTCTGGGATGTGTGTTCGGCTGTACCCTGTCAAGCCAAGGAAAGACAACATTCCCGACACAGTGATGGGGCGTGGATGATGAAGTATAGAGTCTCTGTGGGTTTTGGAGAGTCCTGCTCCTTCTCCCGAGATTTCTCTGCCAAGGAAAAGGACAGTTCTGCGACAGGACTGTACTTTGCTCATTTTGACTTTGTATCCTTTGACGGCCAGGAAGTCCAGTAATGTTTTTGTCATCTGTAGGCAGAGATCAGAAGTGGGAGCCCCCAACAAAAGGTCATCTACATATTGGATCAGTATCACACCTTCTGGGATTTTCAACTCTGCCAGGTGTGTTTTAAGGATGTGGTTGAATATTCCGGGAGAACACCTGTAACCCTGTGGGAGAACCGAATAAGTGTACTGTTGATGTTCGTACGTGAAAGCAAAGAGTGGCTGTGAGGCTTCATCAAGTGGGATGCTGAAGAAAGCATTAGCCAGATCCACCACCGTGAAGTATTGGTGTTTTGGAGACAGATTGCTCAGAGTGATGTGAGGGTCAGGGACAGGTAGGTCTATAGGTGCAGTAACGTCATTTACTGCTCGGAAGTCTTGAACCATCCGGTATGTTTCTCCTCCAGCTTTCAGCACTGGTAGGATCGGCGTGTTCCATGGAGATACAGTTCGATAGATAACCTGTGCTCTCAGTAACCCATCAATGGTCGGTTTGATCCCCATGGTCTGTTCGGGTTTCAAACGGTATTGAGTTCGGTAAACAGGTATTTGATCTGGGTTCAGTAGGGTGATGGTGACCGGTGTCACCTGTAGTTGGCCCACATCAAAAGGGGTGTGAGTCCATATCCTTTCATCTATGGTGGAGATCAATGCTTTGGTGGATGGGTGGTCGGTGTATGGCTTACCATGGTGTCTTGGCAGGGTCAGTCGTTCTGGAAGACAGTGTTCTTCAGTGTCAACAGTCATGAACCTCCACATGTTTTCAGTGGTGGCCTTGTGTATTCCCGGTGTTTGGGTGGGTTCCCACTGAAGTTTGGATGCTCGTCTGATCATAGGGCCCAGGCTCCTTGCTTCGAAACCGTTTCCCACTGCCAGTGTAACATGGGGAGCTGACTCCTCCCCTAGTAGGTACCAGGATTTCAGATGAGGTGGTAGGATGACTGGTGCTGCCACCCCCTCTTGTCCACACACAATGGTGCAACACCTGATGGATGGCGTTAGGTGCATCATGTTCTCATCCCAGTCATCGGTGTATGTGTTCACGTCATTGTCTGTCACATTCAGTGTACAGTGGATTTCAGCTTGCGGGGTCTTGTATGGGTGTAATGCATAGATCTGTGATTTCAGTTGATTGAACTTAAACTGGACCTCCGGGGTCCCTGGACCTGTTTCAATGCATTTCAGCCAATAGATTTCTTGCGTTGCTGACAACACAGGGGTTGGAATGATGGGTAGCATTAGTATTTTGACGGGATGAACTGGTGTTGAGGGAATAGGATCAATGGAGACCTCAACGCCATTTTCTGTAAGGTATATCGAACATTGCAGTTTACACAGGAGATCCCTTCCAAGAAGATTGATAGGACAGTCGGGGCAGTATAGGAACTGATGCTTCAGATTAGATGGGCCCCAAGAGAAGAGTAACGGAATGGTTTTCTTTTGTGCTTCGGGTATTCCTGATACCCCCACCACCTGTATGGATTCCGAAGAGAGTTGTTGACGGGATCTGATAGCAGAGTATGTACACCCTGTGTCTACTAGAAATTGGTGGGTCACTCCTTCCACCTCACACAGGACTGTTGGCTCTGTGTGGAGAGGAAAATGCTGCCCCCCTCGCCCGTCTGGTGGTGGTGGGCAACTTCAGGACCATGGGGCATATTCGTCAGACATGCCCTGGAAAGGAGGAGGTGGTTGCTGATTTGGGTCTGGGTTTGGGTGATTGTATGTAGGTTGCTGGGCTGCACGTGGTTGGTACATCATTGGCCTTACTCCCCCTCTCGGTCTAGGGGCGTATCCTCGTGCCCTGTTTGCCATCCAATGTTGTTGGGTCGATGTTACTGGGTGTGGACACTGGCGGGCCATATGTCCCATTTGTTTACAATTGAAACAGCCCCCCCATGGTGAAGAGTATCTTGGTGATTGTCCCCATGGTGGCTGATATGGTTGTTGTGGCGGTTGATAGTACGGTTGTGCTGTCATCGGGACAGGTTGTTCCATCCCAGGTGCTGGCATGGGAGGTCCCTGTGGTGCCATGGGTGGTTGTTGTTGCTGTATCATTTGTGAGACAGTTTCTTCAATGATTTGTGAGATATCTGGTTGATCTTCAGCCACCATCTGTTTCTTGGGTTTTTCCCCTTTCTGGGCCTCTTTCAGTTGTAGTTTCAAAAGTTGTACCTGTAGGGACTGGACTTGTGTTTCAGCCCCTCCCTTATCCTTGTTGTATTGGGTGATGTGGTGATGCACATGGGAGTTGAACTGAGCCTGGGGAAGTGCCATTAACCCCACAGTGCCCCTGAGTTTGGTACGGACCTCGTTTGGAGCTCCGCTCACCACCATCTCCTTCCACATGCTGACCGTGGTGGCAGTGTGGTCATATGGTTCTTCGTGGACAGTTCTCCATGTGGCTTTTGCTCTGTCGAGGTAGGCTGCCGGTTGTTCCCCTGGATTGATGGTGAATGATGAAAGGGTTGCATGGTTTCGTTCTGTAGGATATGTCCTTCTCAACACTGCCCACAATTGTGTTCGGAAGACTTCCTGGGCCAGTGCAGCCGGGGCTGTGGCAAGATCTGCATCTCTTATCAGAGCAGTCATGGTGGTATGGTCTGTTGCTCTAGCCAGAAGGGCCCTCATGTCACCTAGACAGAGCCGTAGACCTGAAGTCAGTGTTTGCAGTTGGAGGAGCCATGCAGAGGCACCCCCATGGAGGCTGGGTAATTGTTCCATCAAAGTGGTAAGGTCTGTCATTTTCCAGGGTTGGTATTCTTCATGCCCTCCGTCCGGAGTGGGTCTCAACGGCATCTGCATCTCCGACCCTCCCCGTCCTCCATGTTGGGGATCCCAGTCTGCCCTGGACGAGACACCCCTGCTGCTCTGTTCCCTGAGACGTACGGACCGTCTGATAGGTTCGATCAAATCCGTCACCTTCCCCATCATTACCCCTTCTATATGGAACGAGCCCCCTCCATGTTCAGCATCTTCTAACATAGATTTGGCCAGTGCCACTGAGTCCCTGATGTTTCGCTCCACCTCCTCTTCATCTTGTCCTGATCTGTTCTCACCTTCATCGTCCTTGCTGTGGTTTCCTCTTAATGAGGCCCCAGGAGAACATTGTCCTGGTGGCGGCCATGACCCTTCAGTGACTGTTTGACTATCCCCCCGTGTTCTGCTTCTGAACCAGTCTGGGTTTGGAGTGGAAGAAAACTGAATCAGATCTTTGTCTTCTCTCTTCAAAGGGCCTGGTTGAGACCCACCACCCCGTCCTTGTGGGTAGGTTGGTAGAGAGCCACCATGTCCCTGTAGTGAGGCTGGTTTCGAACCCTCACCACGTCCTTGTGTGTGAGATCTATCCCTTTCCTCCCTTTCTCGATGATCAGTTCTCTCTTCACACATGAGTTGCCCTTCTTGGATCCCCAAAGTCATGTTACCTTTTAGGTGTCCTCCATGCACCACAAACACTGGTGCCTGTACCACAGCAGGGGTCAGAAAAGGGTTTTGAGGGAGGTGGGTAAATGGATTTTGAGAATAGGGAGGTGGTGTTATTTTCTCTCCCTGTGGCAGTTCCGGGTATAGATGGGTTGGGGCCGATGGGGCGGCTGTGGTGGTAGGTGGGGTGTCATTATTGTTGTACATGCCCTCTTTGGTGTCAGTTGGGGCTCCAGTGACCACCCCCATCATGTCAGGTTTTCTGTATGGGAGTGCCCTTCTGATTTCTTCAATTGCCCACGTTCCTATTTTCAGCTCAGCCTCTGCTCTTTCCCTATGCTTTGTTCCTTCCTTCTTGAATAAGTGACTCTTATTCTTTTCAACCTCACTTTCTATTTCTTCCTTCACTGCTTCCTCTAGTTCTTTCTCCATAGTAAGGAGTTGCCCTTTTGATGGGGCAGCTCCACTAAGGTAACCTGCCTGTGTCCATTTTAGCCTCACTTCCTCCCACACCTTCTTTATTGTTTTATACTGTATTTTTCCCCCTGCTCTGTCCTTTATTCTCTGATCTAAGTATTCATTGAATTTGTGTTTGGGGACGGTGGTCGTGGCCATTTTGTCGTTAAGCTATGTCTGGGTCTATTACTATCTTGGTATACTTTAGCCCGTCACTGGTCGAAACCAGCGAAGTATCCTTGGCGCTGACACAGACCTAAACCTTGCGTCCCACCCTCGTGCACAAAGAATTTTATTGCCGTGTATTCAATGAATTATTTTTCCGTTTTCCAACAATATTTCAGCTATATCCTTTTGGAACAATATATTAGTATATTCAAGCGCTCCTAAAATAACTGGCATAATAATTTTAGGAACTTTTTCCCAAAAGTTATTATTGTTTTTAACTTATTCGATTAATTAAATATTTTGCCAAAATATTTCAGAAATGTCCTTTTGGGACAATATACTAGTATACTCTAGCGCTTCTAAAATAATTATAATAATAATTTTAGGAACTATTTTCCAAAAGTTATTATTGTTAATCACTTTTGCAATTGTTTGATTATTTTCCCAACAGTTTTCAAAAATGCTCTTTCGGGACAATATATTAATAGCCTCGAGCGCTTCTATAACAATTGTCAAATTAATTCTAGTCCTTAAGGAATTACCAACAGCACAAGAGGGAAAAATCAAGTCAACTTTCAGCGCGGCGGCTGCAAAACGGCCCAGACTTTTGACTCGGCGGTCACTCGCAACACAGCCTTAATTTAGAATATCAGTCTCGTGAAACGGTCAATCTGTTACATTTATTATTAATACTGAAATGTCAAGTTCAGACTTAATGCTGATGCTGCTAGTGGGGTGCCATACCCGCTAGGCCTCAGTTCAACTTGTACATACAATATCACATTAGATTCCTCACGGTAACACCTAGCTGATCAACTATTGCCCGACTATATGAACCGTATTTTTATTTTTATTTTATGGGTCCTCACGGTAACACCTAATTGATCACATCAACTATTGCCCGACTATTTGGACCTTTTCTTTTAATTATGGATTCCTCACGGTAACCCCTAGCTGATCAAATCAACTATGGCCCGACTATATGAATCCTTATAAAGCTTATTCCTCACTGTACATCTAGTCGATCAAATCGACTAGTGCCAGATTATTTGAACAAGTCTTGACCTATTATTACTCAGATATCCTTACACAATGCCTTCGGTTACGGACAGTTTTCACATAAAATTTAACAGTAATCCAATACTCACCCTCAGAAACACTGATCTTAATTTGGGTATTGACTATAATATAATATGCAGATTTCGATTTAACAGGTTCTGCTTACCTTTTATTTGTCGAGCTCTTTGATCAGTATCCTGAGGCGAGTTGAATCACCAAATTGCTCCTGATTACAGGTCACCCCTTCTTCTGGAATCTTTCTCCAACTCGTCTCTTCTCCTATCAACTTTCTATGGACCGAATTCAAAGGTTTTAACAAACCATCCTCTGCTACCAAGTTTTGTTGATAAAACATTTACTGGAGACAGGAGATCAAGTTGAGACATAGGACGAGGTGGATATGTTATAATAAGGCAGTTTATTCAAAGGTTTAGATATCTGGCAAATCGTGCTGCACGGCCCCGTTCTGTCTGACTCGTATGGAATCGTCGGAAAAGAGAGCGCTAAACATATTGTGCAGATTATATATGCAGTTAATGATGTAGGTTGATCTGGTAGTCTGGCCTTCTGATTGGTCGCTCTGGGTCGTGGGTAGTCCTGTTCGGGCCTGGTGTCGACGTTCCATTGGCTCTTAACATGGTTCTTTGTCTTAGAGTCACAACCTTGGAAAGAATGTGTATGCCTAATGTTGTTTCAGGGGCCTGTTCTGAGTGTGGGTGTGTGTGTGTCTGTGGTTGGTATCTAATGAGACCAACATGTGTCTAAAGAGAAAGAGGGGGTGGGTGCATGGATTTTGAAAAGATAGCTTATGTTGAGAAGTTGTTATAACAAGTTTCCAGTATCTATTACTATTTCTTACACTAGCTACGGTCGTTTGTGTTTTAAGTTAGCTAGCTACTGTAAAAGTTAGCAAGCTAACCTGTCCTTACATGTCATAATGTATTTCGGAGTTGTTTTGTGTCTCTACTTTAGTGTCTAGAAAGTTATCTTGTAATTCAGAGACACTTAACTAATTTCATCAGTGCGATTTCATGAATGATCTAGATTTTAAAAGCTTTTGATGTTGTAGGGTTTACCTGCTTTTGCAAGGGACGTTATTGTTGATCTTGCGTAATGATCGAATTTAGGTATGTTTTGTGGGCAGGGGAATGGGCTATTCCATTGCGGGGTTGAAGGGGTTGTTCATTTTGATGGCAGACAAAACCATTCCAGAAAGTGGGGTTGTGAACTTCGGCTAAGATTCATGGAGATGCTTCTGTCACCTAAAATAGAAGTTGGCTGACACATCTGGGGCACAAAAATGATATTGGATTTGGCAAATATTTTAAATATCTATAAAGGAATATAAGTGCACAGATTGGCAACACAGGGGAGAGGATCAGGTCTGGGAAAAAAAGATAGACATTAATCTCAAGTGGAGAGCATCCAAAACAAGAGAATGGAGGTAAGCCTACAGAAACATGATAGAGAGATGGAGTGAACCAGATGGGTGTGTTTGTGTCCTCTTTCTGCTAAATTGAGAGTAAATATGATATCACAGGAATAGCAGCCCAAATCCCAGAGCCAAACACGTTACCATTCTTACTCAAACAAAGGCTGTCTCAGAGCGAGAGCGTCACTTCCATGAGTGCCAAAAAAGAAGGGACTCTCACAAAGAGCGAGGCGAGGTGAGCATGACTCATTTACAGTCACAGCCACACATTCTTTCTATCTCTCTCAAACACACACAGGCTATTTCTTTCTCTCAAACACAGACACACACAAACTCAGTGTTCTCCTCAGATCCCAGTCTGTCTCAGCCGTCTGGGGGTCTGTATTTTTAGCTCTGAAATGAGCCGATGAGGGGTGTACAGACCCTCAAACAGATGTACCCTCTTCTCTTTCTCCATCCTTCGATACCCTCTTACCTCACAATGTGACGCAGGACCAGATGGAGCGAGCCCCTCCCACCACCATCCTCCTTTTGAGTATAGGCCTAGGACACACACAACAGCATGCTGCAAATAGAAACGCAAAGAAAGAGGATCCAAAAGCTGTTCAATACCTAGGGATGGACACTCCACCATACTATGCATGTGAGTATGTGTGTGTATTCTCATTTGCATGCCTACGTACAGTACATGTGTGCGTAAGATATGCTAGTGATTATGATCCAGAAATACACTGAAGATCTTCACACTTCCCTCTCACCTCTTTCTCTCTTCCTCCCTTTCGTCATCATAGACCTGCACTATCTGAACTGCGACTGACTGTGTTGTTATCGCATATGAATGTGAATGCCATTTACGTAGAGCATCATCCTCTCTATCCAAAGACATGGCAGCCAATCACAGCATGTTCACGCAGCCTCCAGTGGGGTGGAAAAAACTCATAATTCCTCTCTCGCTCGCTTTCTCTCCTTCCACTTGGTGATCTGTCCGGAACTGGAGGTAATTGACCTGACGGTTCATATTACCCTGCTCTGATATAGTAGATAGATGGAAGTGGTCACATGCGAATGTACAATAATGGATGTTGGTCACATTATTTTTAGCAGCGGGTGTCCTGATACTGCCCTTAGTACTTCATACTTCCATATTTCAAAGAATAGGAGATACAAATGTAGATAATGTGGTTACACGGCAGCAGATATATGGAGGGGTCAGGGCCTCACAGTGAACCATACAGCTTACCAACAAAACCACCCAGTTGGAATTGAATGAATACATTTCAGCCTCTCTGAACCTCATAACTGTCCTCTAAGCTCTCTGTATTTCTCTCTGGTCCCATTGACGTCATTGGGTGGCTGGGTTTGGGCTCGTTGAATAAGACACCCGTGTGAAGACACACGTCACCAAACAACGCCAACGACACGCCAACTCACAACAACAGACTCCGAGGGCCTAGCTGGGCAGCCAAGACAAGCACTGCCATCTGGGAGCGAGCGAGAGACAGAGGGAGGGAGGAGGGGATACAAAAAGAAAGAGGGAGCGAGCGAGCGAGAAGAATGTGACAAGGATGAAGGATGAAATAAAGGCAGATTGACTGATAGTTTTAAAATGATTCGCAGTACCATAAAAAGACTGACAACTAGACAAAAGAGCAGAAGAAGAAAGAGACATGAAAGATAGAGAGCGCAACTGAATATGAGTAGGCTCTCTGCGGCACATACGCATCAAAGTCTATTGCCTTCTAATGGTGTCTCTCTCTCTGTTCCTACATCAGAGTTGGTGCTAATGAGCTCCAAACAGACACCTGCAGAGTGCATGGACACATTATAAAAACATACCGATGATGCGATCATGACATATTATAACACATCAATAAACATGTTATGAACTGTGCTCTCCTTTGTGGAACGAGTGCAGGTATGGAAAGATTTGATAAGAAAGTAATGAGAGAGGGAGGGGTCAGAGAAGACAACATACGTGTGATGATGACTGATGTACAGTGAGACCAAATTGAGGGAGTGAGTTGTCATCAGAGCGAAGAAGGAGAGAAGTTGAGAGAGAAAGAGGGAGGGAAGGGTGAGAAGAAGCTGAGTTGTGATGAACTGTACCTGTATATATCCTGTAGAGAGGGAGACTTGGACGGAAAAAGAGAGTGAGATAGCTAGGAAACTAACATCTAAATGATTTGAACCCCTCGTGCTAGACAAAAAGTTCTGTGTGCGTGTATACATGCGTGTACATGCGTGTTTGTTTGTCCATCTGTATCTGCATCATTCAAGTGTCAATCTGTTGAAGGGGAGGATTAATTCTGGTGCTAAATGTCACTCTTTCACCCTATCCCATCTCCCCTGACTCACGACCCTCCCTGCCCCAAGACAACCACATTTTCCAATGTATCATAATTTAGCTAGTAACAGAGCAAAGAAGGAGGTGATCAAGACGTGAGAATGCAGTTCAAATCTCTCACACACACACACACACACACACACACACACACACACACACACACACACACACACACACACACACACACTCCAAACTCAATAAAAAGAGCTTGAGGGGTTTAAAAGCAGCAGATTAAGACTTTAAATGAGGCCATAATGAAGACTTTAAATGAGGCCATAATTAAGACTTTTGACCTGCTCAGTCTCAGCTAAAACCATCTGTCACGGAGTGAGCAACCAAATACGTCAAACCTCTGTGAGACGTTTTGGAAATGTATGTTACAATATCCAAAGACCAAAGAGAACTGTCAGTGTCTATTTAAAATGTCTCTTCATCCTTCTATAATCATTTCACATTATCCCCATCTATTTTCATTTCTTCTTCTTTGTTCCCTATTTGACCACTTTAGATGATATCCCTCTAGATCAGGGATGGGCAACTTTGATAGGGGTGGGGGCCACACAAAATCTGAACTCACCATGAGGGGCTGCAGTGGCTAGTCTGCATACCCACATTTCCTGCAATTCTACACATTTTGCCATGGGGTGTAGAGATTTGCCATTTTATAACTAAATTCATGCAATTCTACTCATTTTGTCATGGGTGGAGAGATTTGCCATTTTATAACTAAATTCATGCAATTCTACTCATTTTTCCATGGTAAGAAAAATGTACAGCTTTATGGTTAATTTCCTGCAATTCTACTAATTTTGCTATGGAGTGGAGTGAAATCTTGCAGTTTTGAATATGATATCTGAGTGGGAGTGACTAACAACATCAATGCCCCCCCCAAGTAATTTCACCATGATTACGACAAGTTTAGATAGCTGACTAGACTAATGTACCAATCTTAACAATGTTAGCTGACATGGGTTAATTGAGTGAGTCAGTGACTGACAATAAACTGCTCATGCACATCCACATTTCCAAATAGCACCTTGTGTATTCTACTATTATAACCCTCAACAGTAAAGACCCCGACTGACTTTCTATAGAAAGTTGGTAATTTGCCAATCCCTGCTCTAGACACTACACCTTGATAGGGACCTGTAATGTAGCAAAGGCTGTAAGTGTGTGTTTCAGGTGTTTTATAATACAGTGGTGTTGTACTGTTTTCTCCTTAGCGATTGTCTTTTGGAGGAAAGCCAGAGAAAGAGAGACTCCCACACAGTTCCGTTTTAGTAAAACCAAGAAAAAATTTATTCACAGCTTCCATTGAAAAGAAAATGTGCAACATTATCAGAGTTTCCTTCATATTCCATTCAACCACACGGTCAGGGGAGGAGGGAGTGGCACATGGAGAGTTACAAATAGAAATGCCCCGACACTCATCATTACCTGGTTGGGTTTGCATTTGATTTGACAGAGATGTACATTCAGCAATGCACCTGCTGTCGGGAGTGTGTGTGTGTGTGTGTGCGTTAGATCTGGAATCAAACAACTGTGTCTTCTGCTCCCAGTGGAATCATCTTAGACTTATTTAAATAGGACAGCTTGCTAACGAGAGGGATTGTTAAATGACTTTTAGCACGAGAGGCTACTGACAAACATACACACATTAAAGGGATGACTGGGGCACTCTTTATCTGGTGCTGACTCGCAGCAGGACACTGTCACTCCTTTGGACTGGATCAACACAGCTGGACCCGGGCTTCAGTCACCATAATGGGCTGTAGGTTCTTCCCAGTATACTGTCCTTCTGTGTGCATCTCACATGAACACAGAGAGAGACACACACTGTGGTCACGAGGGGAACGACAGACTTAGAAACAAGAGGTAGAGACGGACTATTGAAGGGAAAGATTTCCATATATATTTTCAAATCTCCTCAATCTTTACATACAGTACACTAATAAACATGATGGTGTTACTCATGGCAACAATCACCAATGGAAAAAGAGAAAGTAAAACCTGAAGAATGTTGAAGCATGGGCTTCATACAATAAACCACACAGCAGTATATGTATGTAGCCATCTAGTGTCACAAGTGTATCACTACCTACAGAGTTAGTGTGAGATATTTACAGTGTGGTTTCTATTGATGGTGTTGACAGGAAAAATAGATTACATGTCAAATGTTGGGAGATGGAGAGACACCCTCGCTTTCACTCCCTTACTGGCACTCTGACCTGGCCTGGTGTCTGCTATATGTCGTAACAACTCTTAATCCTATCACTCTCACACTCTCTCTCTTTTATCCTGTCTCTTGCTTGCCAGCATCCTTAACTCTTGTATTTTAGTTTCTGTCCTATCCCTGTTGCATACACGATCACATCCTTTACTTCACATCTATCCACCTCTCCTTTACCATTTCAGTGACAGATGTCTCACGACAGTATTTTTCCATAGGTATTATTGTCTTCCTACTATTCCCTCTGAGATGCCCTCTGTGTTCTCTGTCTCCTGCTGCGGTAGCCCTGTAGGAGCAGCACTCTGGTGTCTCTGGTCTCTCAGGTGGAGAGGTGAAGGTTGAAAGGTCAGTGACAAAGATGAAGCCAAAGGAAAGTGTTGCTTTTGAAAATATTTTCTTAGCAGGACTGGCACACAGTGGTTGACAATGGTGAGCGTTTGAAGCCATACAAAATAGCCAGCGTCACAACGCCTGCGTTGTTTGCTGCGAATATAAACTAGTAGTTATGGTGATAAAATTCCTGAAAATGCCACCAGCTTACTGAGTGGTATGAATTGAATGCAGTGCTATGTTGTGGTACTAAATGTATGGATGTCTTGGTGTGTTAGTGCGGTAGTAGCAGTAGTGATTGGAACTTGCGTAAGCTGGCCACACTATCGTGCTGTCATGGAGACAGAACCTGCTGCTGTGATGTCATCTCAGTGAAAAATGAGCTCAGCCCTATCAGCAGCAGCAGCGGCCTCCAATCAAATGGTGTCCTACACTGCATCTCACCTGTACTCCTGAGAGCAGCTCCCTACTGCCTGCCTGCCTGCTCCTGCATCAGTGTACCACCCCCTGGGGGCCAGGGGGGAAACTGAAAGGAATCAAGATCCAGGTGTGCAGAGGAGAAAGAGAAAGGAGTTGGAGAAATAGAGTTGGAGAAAAAGAGAAGCTGATGGGGCTGTTCAGCCAAAGAGAAGGTGGAGGCAGAGAGTTAGCACAGAAAGGGAGAAGAGAGGGATGAAAGACTGAGTGGGGGAGAAGGAGGAGGAGGGCAGGAGGACCGGGGTGTCGTAGCCGGGCGGACACTCAAGCTCGAAGCAGCGCACGGAGGCATCTTCGTTCCCGTAGTTGGCCCAGTACTCCTCCTGGTCCACCTTGGGCAGGTTCACCTCCTCCTCCGCAAGCTCGTACTTAGAGAAGAAGGAGGTGGAGGAAGGGTTGGAGGGCTGGTTGGGCTTGCCCGAGGAGAAGGGGTGCGCCTTGACTGTTTCGGAGCTCTTCTGGAAGATTCCTTTGGACGAAGCCACAGGCTTGTGCTTGGAGAACCACCATCTTGTCTTGGTGCTGAAGGTGGTCGTGGTGGTGCCGGCCAGTGACCCAGGGTCGGGGAGGGGGCAAAGGGCAAAGTCCATCTCTCGGAGGAAGCGCAGGTCCTGTCCGCGGCGGGGGGAGGGGGAAGTGCACATCAGCTCGGAGGAGGAGATGCGAGCTGTACGGAACCACTCCCACAGGGGGCGGGCCTCACAGCCGCAGGACCAGGGGTTCCCATTGAGGCGGAGGAACTGGACTGCCAGAGCATCTTTCATGGCCTGGCCCGGAAGCTCTGCCAGGGAGTTGTTGAACAGGTAGAGGATGGTCAGACGGCCCAGGTCGCGGAAAGCACGGCGGTTCACTTGCCGGATTCGGTTGTCGTGGAGCAGGAGGCGGTCAAGGTTAACCAGGCCGCGGAACGCGTTCTCGGACAGCGTGCGGATGCGGTTGCCGTGCAGGAAGAGGTGGTTCAGGTTGACCAGGTCGGAGAAGAGGTCGTCCTGGATGAAGTGCAGCTGGTTCTCCTGTAAGTAGGAAGGACATTGTCAGTGTGTGTGTGTGTGTGTGTGTGTGTGTGTGTGTGTGTGTGTGTGTGTGTGTGTGTGTGTGTGTGTGTGTGTGTGTGTGTGTGTGTGTGTGCAGGTGTGTGCAGGTGTGTGTGCGTGTGAGTTGTATGTGTATCCATACCTGCAGGTAGAGGAACTGCAGGCTGTAGAGCTTGAGGAAGAGGTCGTGGGGGAGAGCGGCCAGCTTGCAGCGATGCATGTGCAGGCTCTGCAGCTTCTCCAGTCCCCGGAACGCTCCACCCTCCAGTCGCCGTAGCGATGGGTTGTCACCAAGGTCCAGCTCTTCTAGAACCCTCAGGTTGCTGAAGGCTCCAGCCTCAATCAATGTGATGTTATTGGAGTAGAGCCAGAGAACCTATAGGGGGAGGGGTTGAAAAAGGAAGAGGTATATAGAAAGGGATCGTTACACATCTGAGAAAGGACACAGCTCCGATACGAACACACAGAGCTCAAATACTAAAGACAATATTATATTTAAATGCAAAACTATGCAATATCAATCCACAAAAACAATTACAGTTCATTAAAGAATAACCTACACAAAAACACACATATTCTAACCTGTGTCTCGAAGCCAAAAGAATCTGCTCTGAGCTCGGTGATGCGGTTGTTCTGCAGAAAGACGCGCTGGGAGTCGTAGGGCACTCCGGAGGGCACGGTGGTGAAGTTCTGAGACTGGCAGCTTACCGTCATGGGCGACGGGTAACACACACACAGCCTTGGACACGTCCCCGCCCCACTCGGCTTCACCGCCAACAACCACAGCACCAGCCATAGGGTGAGCCCACCTGAAACATAGACACACACACAGAGAAAGAGACAGATTAATATAATGGAACATTATAACAACTAGCAGATGAATTGTACAGTAAAGACAACCAGAAAAAGAGGGAGTGAAAAAGAGAAAGAGGGCAAGGGATGCAGAGCTGTTTTCAGCACTTGGAGCTGTCCAGTCGAGTGGTGCAGAAAGTTGTTGATGGACACGGATATGAAGCAAAAGCCAAGATTGGTGATCTCAATCTCGGATATGACGCAAAAGCCAAGATTGATGCCATGATCTCAAGTCTGACTAATAGGCCAGTCGCACTCATTCATAATAAATGACATTATACAAATCACCCGCCTATTCATCTCTACCTGATCATGTTACATAGGCTAGTCAGCCTATTGGGCATAGACCAGTTTAACTTCTAGTTTTGATTCACATTTGGTTGACTTGTTGAACTGATGTGAATTCAAAATGAAATCAACCAATCACCATCTCATTGGATTTAGGATAAGAGTTGGATGAAAAAAATAAGAAATTCCCTTACATTGATGACTTTTTTCAAATCCAACCAGTTTTCCACGTTGATTCAACGTCATCACATATATTTTTGTTGGTTGAAATGACGAGGAAACAACGTTGATTCAACCAGTTTTTGCCCAGTGGGAGTACAGGTTTATAATTCTGGTAACTTCATTCAACATTTATCTCAGACTAAATAGCTGAATGAGCGTAAAACCAATCTTCTTCACCTCTGGTTCGAAGTGCTATCAAGTTCTATCACACGAGCCACACAAGGGCTAAACAAGATTTACCCTAGTAGCCTAAATTCACGAGCCAACTTCACAAAAAGGTTGGCTCACGAAGAGGTTACAGAGTATGGACAAGCGTAAAACAAGGTAACCGGACCCGGCTCGGTTTCTCTCTGCACATGGATTATTCAGAGGCGGTTTGGCAAGCTCGGATAACCCGGCACAAAGAAAACATCGCTTGAAAAAAGTATCGCGTGACCATTCAGCTTACCCGGCAAATGTTCCAACGACCTCACCTTCATTACCCGAACCCGGTAATTTTACCGACATGGCTCGTTAACTGCGCGCGCACGGGACGTGGAGAGGACTTGTTTAGTAGGTGTGCGCAGCATGAACAATCTCCGCGCGTGTGTGCAACATGAACAATCTCCAAATGTGTTGTTTGTTTGTTGTTTGTTTAGTAGGTGTGCTCAACATGAACAATTTCCAAATGTGTTTTTGCTTTATAATGTTGAGGTGGATGGTGACTGAAAAGGATATAGGTTTTAAGTGTCATCTTGTTTGCAAGAGACAGATGTGTACTTCAGGAAGCCAACAACGTCTTTGAAAACGTGAATACAGTAGCCTAGATGTGTATGCATGCAAGCACGGGCATACAGGTAGGCTAGCTGTTTACGCACCTAACTGAACGAAATCAACTGAGTAGCTCAGTACTTGAGACGTTCTTGTCTATTGCTGTTCTGTATTCTCATGTTTCATGTTTTGTGTGGACCCCAGAAGAGTAGCTGCTGCCTCAGCAAAGCTACGGGGATCCTAATAAATACAAAAAATACATTAAACAGTGATTCACTGTAAATCATATTTTAGGACATCACCATCCTCATCCCCATTACCACCAACAACATCAAGACTAAAACAAAAAAACTAATAATGTAGCCAAGCCTAAATCCTATGAACTGAAGTCAACTCACTTTTGAAGTTGTGGATGTTGGAGCTCCAAGATCTCCGTGCAGTCGAGAGAGTTTCCATCTCGAACCAAAGCCGACAGCGAGTTAGCCTGAGCGCTGAGAAAGTGCCTGCTATCTCCGCTGAAGTTCAGCTCTGGTAACGGAGTCGGTGCGACTGAGTGAGTGACGAGCAGAATTCCCGGGATTGGGTTTATACTTGATGAGCTCGCGCCCACGGCTGTGGGCTGCAGCGGAATCTCTCATACGTCACCCTGTATGGGTCAGATTCGCGCGGGCGAATGGGAGGGGATGGGATGGATGAGAGGGTTGCTCAGAGGAAGCGACTGGAAAGGAGAGGACGCTCACAGTGGAGTGCGTGTGTATGTGTATGCGTGCGTGCGTTGAGGGAGCTCGGCGCGGTGTGAGTTTGGATCACAGAGGGGGGTTGGAGGAGGATAAGCAGGTGGGAAAAGAACATTTGGCTTAAAAACAAATAACTTTTGCTCATTTAAAGCATCAATCTGTAGTCGCTACATCCATTTTCGGACTTATACATTTATGATATGTACCCATTGATTCTTGAATAATATACATTTTAAATAAATGTTTCATGAGCTTAGTTCAACTGTTGTACCCCATCAGAACCCAAAATATAAGCTTGTTTCTTTTCTCCAACGTTTGTAAATAAAGCAAATATAAACAAACACTGTATAGCCTGGAAACATGGCTAAAACGACCATTTTGATAGCATGTTCATGGGTGATCAGTCCTTGCATCCATAGCCCAGTCTTTGCATTTGAGAGTGGTTACATTTCTCCATAACTCAGCTTTTTTACAGAAACAGTGGCGGGGATTTCGCTTTGTTATTGTTTCAAATGCCGATTGCCAGTTCGATGGCATGCGATTGAGAATATCTTAAAGTATTTTGTCTTTACTTAAAGAGAGCCTACCTGTGAGATGAGAGAGGGCATCATGAACGTCAATTACTATGCATGAATGAGGCAGTTAGTTAGGCCTAAAATCATAATCTCAAATTTACAGTATAGATAGTCGCTCTACAGCCAATAATAGTATGTCTTGATCATGCGTGTGTTATAGGCCTACATCAAACATTCATAACCTTTTACACAATAGTCTATACCGTTTCAAGTATTCTACCCTGATGCGCCCTAAAGGCACCGCAGCCCACAGGCCGTTTTTCCTTGGGATTTGACCACACATTTTCATCGATCTTATTAATAAGTGTGTTACTGTGTAAAAGGCTAGATCAGGGATGGGCAACTTTGATGGGAGTAGGGGCCACAACAAATCTGAACTCATCATGAGCGGCTGCAGTGGCTCGCGGGTCTGCGTACTCACATTCATACACACGCACGCAGTCAGAGCTGGCCCTTGCCTTTGGCTCCCACCTTGCGAGCAAATCATTTTATTGACAGGGGAGAGACAAAATGTCTGTTTCAGAGTTAATTTCCTGCGACTGTAGGCCTACACATTTTGCCATGGGGCAAAAAGAAAATATTGCTGTTTTAAAGCAAGTTTGCTGCAATTGTAGACATTTTTCTATAGGACGGAGAGAATGGTAAGTTAGTCTAGCCAGCTATCAAACAATCTTAAAAATGTTAGCTGACATAGGCTAATTGAGTGACAATCAATGACTGACATAACAATTAACTGCTGATGCTCAACCACATTTCCAAATTGCATCTTGTGTATTCTGTTATTCTAACTCTCAACAATTGAGACCCCACTGACTTTCTAAACAAATATATAGAGTACCATTCATAAGTTTGGACACACCTACTCATTCAAGGGTTTTTCTTTATTTGTACTATTTTGTACATTGTACAACAATAGTGAAGACATCAAAACTATTAAATAACACATATGGAATCATGTAGTAACCAAAAAAGTGTGAAAAGCTGTCATCAAAGCAAAGGGTGGCTACGTTGAAGAATCTCAAATATAAAATCTATGTTGATTTGTTTAACAATTTTTGGGTAGTTTTGATGTCTTCACTATTATTCATCAATGCAGAAAATAGTACAAATAAAGAAAAACCCTTGAATGAGTAGCTGTGTCCAAACTTTTGACTGGATCTGCATTTATTTTGTTTAATCCTTGGGCCTACAAAAGGGGGGCAGCGGGCGCCAGTTACCTATCCCTGGGCTAGATAGATTCATACTTCAAAAGACTGAAGTTGCTAGACCTTTCAGTGTGCGGATGTTCTGAAGAAAATGTTGTCAAAACATCCATTCACGTGTCGTTACACGCAAGACTGACTGGTTTATTTTTGTACCGTTAGCAGGACATTCTGTCTGACTACACTCAAATTTTTGGGGGGTTGTTTGGTTGACCCAACTGCTGGGTTGCAGGCACTTAGTTGGGTTGTTTTTTTGTAGCCTCCCTAAAAGCCTATGCTAATCCCATTGTTGGGATAGATACCACTTTATTATAGTATGTAATAAAAAAATCATAATATTCTAGCAATATGTGACAAGTGCAAAAAAATGCAGGGAATAAAAATAATTTGCAGCATATAAACTCAACATGATCAACAGGAATGACATTTACTCTCACGGGTGGCCAATAAGATATATTAGAAAGCCACACCCCTAATAAGCCACACCTCCTACAAATAATAAAATGACCCAGCTGCTAGGTCAACCCAGCATGAAAGTAAAAAATAACCAACTGATTGTTAAATTACCCCATATTTGGGGAATCTCATCAACCCACCAGTTTGGATTATTCACGCAACCCAACAGGCAATATTTACCCAGCCTGTGTTACCAATGAACTCAAATTGGGTTGTTTTTAATTAACCCAGCCTTTTTTTTAGTGTAGAATCAGATGAATCAGTCAGGTATTTGCTTGATATTAGTTTTGGATTAGGTTATTGATTTGTGAAATTACAACCAAAGAAGAAAGTGTCCAAAAGTAGGGCATAACCTGAGTCTGGATCTCCTTGGTGAATGGACAGAACACTACTCAATGTGTGTATGTTTGTGTGTGTCTGTTTGTGCATGCGTGCGCAGTCTGTGTGCGTTCTAAGGTACATTTCAGTGGGTGGAGGAGGGGGGTGGTTTGGTAGGGATTTTATGCAGCATGTGTGTGCATGGTTAAGACATGTTTTGGGGGTGGGTTGAGTCAGAACTGAGTCCTCTCCTGCCATGACTTGGGTCAACGCTGTTCCATTTCCAGCAGCATGATGCACACAGTCTGTTCCTGATGGCAACACAGAGGTAACGGCACAGAACAATAACAATTGCTACTCAGGAGAAGGTCAGCTCCACAAGCTGTGTAATAGCATATGACATCATTCATTCGCAGAGGACATCTTTGTGTGTGTGTGTGTGTGTGTGTGTGTGTGTGTGTGTGTGTGTGTGTGTGTGTGTGTGTGTGTGTGTGTGTGTACCTAGGATCTTTTGCAGAACAATCACTCTACCAAAACCTTGGTCACAACTTAAAATATCTGGTGATCAATTAACCAGCTAGCAATCTGCTATGTGTGTGTTAGTGCACAATGTTCCTTGAGCCTCTAAGCTTTGTCTTAGTCAGCTCTGTGAGCTGGCACCAGCGGTCACCATGGGTGGCCATGGAGAGTTGGTAAGGGGTGGAGGGGTTGGAGAGGGGAGGGATAGGGGGAGTGGAGGAGTGAGAAGCCAATTGCACAGCTGACTGAGGGTGGCTCAGCTGACTGACTCTGTGTGCCCCCCTCCCTTCATCACGCACCCATACATTGGTCATGAGGCAGTATGTGTGTGTGTATATGTGTGTGTGTGTTAGTATTCTGTCGATGATCTATTGAAGTAGTCAGAGATCACAAGCCTTCACTACAACTTTCTTTCTTTCTCTGCTCTCCCTCCTCTCTTTCAAATCCCTCTCTCTACACTAACATGTGATCTGGTGTAAACACAACATATTGAAAAGATTTGTCCTCCTGTCACATGCCGACTCATCCCTCCTCGAAAATACCTACGCACCCCTACACACATGCACCGACCCCCATAGCCACCACCTACACAAAATCAGGTGTAACAGTATAACTTTAAACCGTCCCCTCGCCCCGACACGGGCGCGAACCAGGGACCCTCTGCACACATCAACAACTGACACCCACGAAGCGTCGTTACCCATCGCTCCACAAAAGCCGCGGCCCTTGCAGAGCAAGGGGAAACCCTACATCTAGGTTTCAGAGCAAGTGACGTAACTGATTGAAACGCTACTAGCGCGTACCCGCTAACTAGCTAGCCATTTCACATCCGTTACACAGGCATGGACACATACAGTACAGAGCCAAACCCACACAGACACGTTTCTACTATAGATGCAAACATACTATACACACATGAAATGAAGAGAGATGGGCAGAGCAGAGAGATAATAGAAGGGAGAAAGAAAGAAAACCAAGGGGACGAGGATTAAAACAGACATGGAGTGGTTGAAGAGAAATAGGACTACTAGGGTGGGATATGAAAGGGAGGAATGACTGTTTCTCTTTTTGGTTTCCTGTCCTTTTAGAATACAGAAAACATGAGAGTGCATTAGTGGATGTATTGAATGACGTTCAGCCGGTATTCTAGTAAGAGTGTTGACTGATAGTGTGAAAGAAAACAAAGGAGAATCCCACTTACAATTACATAACTGTGATAAATCAGAGGGAGCTGTATAAATCTCTGCCAGAGTCTGTGTGTATGTATGTGTGTGTCATGAAAAAAACTTTCCCTCTCCTTCTCTTTCTGCCTTCGAGACTTGATTTAAAAAAAGACACAAAAACATCACGTCAGGCTCATTAGCACTGACTCAATTATTTATATCTCATTCTCCTCCCTACATTTCTCTATTGCTGTTTCTTATTTGTTCATTCCTTTATTTTTACATTGTGACGTGGGATGGGGATCATTGATGACGCAGATAGACGACAGTCACCGAACTAGACTGAACAAACAGCTGGGCAGGAGCTGTCTGAGTGTGACTCAAAATAACAGAGAGACTTGAAAATATGTGTTATTTCAACAGTTTCAAAACTAAAATTAAGTAAATTAAAGTTTATCTTCAAGTTATTTACTTCAACCTAACTAGGTGGCAGTGGTGTAAAGTACTTAAGTAAAAATACTTTAAAGTATTACTTAAGTAGTTTTTGGGGGTTTCTGTACTTTACTATATTTTTGTCAAATTGTACTTTTACTTCAATACATTCCTAAAGAAAAGAATGTACTTTTTACTCTACATTTTCCCTGACACCCAAAAGTACTCGTTACATTTTGACAGGAAAACGGTCCAATTCACTCAATTATCAAGCGAACATCCCTGGTCATCCCTACTGCTTTTGATCTGGCGGAGTCACTAAACACAAATGCTTTGTTTATACATTTTGTATGAGTGTTAGAGTGTGCCCCTGCTATCCGTCAATAAAAAAAACGAGAAAATGATGCCGTTGAAATTATTTGTACTTTTACTTTTGATACTTAAGTACATTTGAGCAATTCCATTTCCTTTTGATACTTTAGTATATTTAAAAGCAAATACTTTTACTGAAGTAATATTTTACTGGGTGACTTTCACTTTTACTTGAGTCATTTTCTATTAAGCTATCTTTACTTTTACTCAAGTATGTCGACTGAGTACTTTTCCCACCACTGCTAGGCTGGAGACCGTTCACGTCCTACCTCAACACAAGGCGGTGGTAAACTGCTCACAAGTGGAGGGTCGTCACTTGTTACCCCACCCACAAAGTCACAAACCCCGCCTATTTCCACAGTTCATCTTCTTAAACATTTATTTTAAACCTAACCTTAACCACACTGCTAACCGTATGCCTAACCCTAACTTTAAATTAAGACCAAAAATATAATTTTTGTTTTCGTGAATTTGTACAATACAGCCAATTCTGACTTTGTAGCTGTGGTAGCTAGTGGAAACCCCAAGCGGTCCCCAGTCGCTATTCATTGACGTCGCGGTATTATGTACTGTATTTTCCTGCTTTCATTTTTTCTTGTAGCTAGCCTGCTAGCTAGTTGACAACAATGGGCGATAGTGAGCAGGTAGAGTGGACGTTTATGAAATTATACCTTAACGATATTGGAAACGCTCTTTCAGATAAATCTGGAACATGGATGTCGAAAAGAAGTAGGTGGCATGCTAATGTTTCAACACATAGCAAAATGTTAACGTCACCAGCTAGCTATTTGCTGCTTTATGTTTCAGCCAAGGCGGTAGCGTTAGCTAGCATCTATAGCTAGCATAGTCATTCACAAGTTCTGCAAGTAGAGTTTTAAACGTACATCGTCTAGGGGTCAAGCATCGCGACCTAATTAGCAATGCCTGATGCCACTGGGCACACACTGGTTGAATCAACGTTGTTTATTGAAATGACGTTGAACCAATTTGGAATATACGTTTAATTGACGTCTGTGCCCAGTGGGATTGTTTCCACTAGTTACCACAGGTACAACGTCCAAATTGAGTGTATTGTTAAAAATACATAAAAACAAAAAGTAGCTTTTTGGTCTTAATTTAAGGATATAATTAGGCATATGGTTGTCAGTGTGGTTAAAGTTAGGTTCAAAATCACATTTTTAAGAATAAAAATAGTAGAAATAGTCGGGGTATATGACTTTGTGGCTGTAGTAACTAGTGACTAGCAGCAAAGGCTACATATGAGAGATAACAATAGAGCCCCACAGTGGATGTGCCATAATACTCATAAAACCTAGCGGTCAAACACGAAAATGGTTCCAATCATTTCCCACATAGGGGATATTAGAAACACCTAAAATAAGGGCTGTGTTTCGTGTAGGCTTACCCTAGCGTGACGTTTTGATAACCATGTAAATCTCTCTCGACTAGGTGACCTTTATCACTGTATTTGGCTCTATTTACGCTGATTCGAAAATGCGATTTAACATAAAAGACTACAAATCCCTGCAAGCTCCTCCACATCATCTCTAACTTACACCTTTGCTAACAGGTATTGTGTCAATTTAAAACTTGCACAAAAGTCACAGAATTTTCCATTTAAAGAAAAGTAGCAAATTGATTATTTACTACATTTAGCTAACATCCGAGATTCTTAACTTTGCCTCGATTCGGTAGTCTCGTCCAGATCATCAAGGCATTTGTTGTTCTTTATGATAGCCACATTAGCAGCAAATTAGCATTTCCTTTTTGGGGGGTAAATAACGGCAACTACATTGATAAGTCACCTTGTCCTAGAAATATTTATGCGGTTATCAAAACGTTACGCAAGTGTAAGCCTACATGGAACGCAGCCGTTCTTTTAAATAAAAAATTCAAAAATATGGTCTGCGGTAAACACAGGTTTAGGAGATCGTATATGTCTTGTTCAATGAGATCATGTTCATCAGCTAATGTCACTTTAAATTCATTTTGACGCATTTATGTAATAAAAAGCTCACAAAGGCTTCATAATTCATGAAGGTAATGTTAACTGACTAATATTATCTCATAGAACAAAGCATATAAGATCTCCAAGCCTGTGTTAACTTCAGACCTTATTTTTGGCATTTATCCCAAAACCACATTTTTTCCCCCCATAGGAATGGCTGAACGAACCAAAGGTAACTCATTTCTGTTTTTTAGGACTACAAGCTGGGGAGCTCTATAGGGTCTGGTTCCAGCAGATACCTTCTCACGCCACAGATGCTGTGAGACATATGGGATGAGACAGGATGTCGAATGGTGCTAGTTTGTACTAGCTAGAGTGAATGGTAGTTTATACTAGCTAGAGTGTCTGCTAGGTAGGTAGCGTGTACTAGCTAGGTGCACAAGCAACAGTGGTTAACATAACGGCCTGGACCAGAGCTAGTGCCCCGACTGGTATGTTCGTAGCACACTGACGCCCTGAAACAAAGCAACTCACGCGATACAAGAAACCAACAAATGTCAACAGGTTGCGAGCACACATACCATTTCAGATGGAAAAATACCATCTGAGACACATGCGCTTTGAGGTTTGTAGACCACGCGGCGCAATTGGGCATAATCTGCAGCAGGAGGCTTCTCAGAAATAATCATTTTGATTCCCAGCACACACAGCTGGGGCGTATTCATTACGCCGATTCTGTTGAGAAACATTTTTACAATGTTGGACAAATTCAGGTAGGTCCATCCCCGTTTCGTTTCGTCTGCTTCCGTTTAAGAAATGTTTTGCAGCAGAATGGGCGCAATGAACACGCCGCTGATCAACCCTAGTGGGTCTAAAGCTTAAATTAATACATCACTTCATTAGGGATTCTTGTTACGGACTGTTTCCAGACAATTGTCCTTGGAAAACCTAATAAACTTTTAGAAATAATAAAACATATTTAGTCTGTAGAAACTACATTTTGGTATTTTATTCTACTCTACACACAATGCTGTCTCTCCGCCATGGAGCTTATACTCATATTAAATAATATCTTCAATAAGAATGTAAAACAACAAATGCATAATAAAACCTCTATTGATTGAGATGTTCCAGAAAAAATCTTAAAATGATAATGTCTAAGACACTGCATCTCAGTGCAAGAGGCGTCACTCCAGTACCTGGTTCGTATCCAGGCTGCATCACAACTGGCCTTGATTGGGAGTCCCATAGGGCGGTGCACAATTGGCCCTGCATCATCCGGGTTTGGCTGGGGTAGGCTGTCATTGTAAATAAGAATTTGTTCTTAACTGTCTTGCCTAGTTAAATAAAGGTGAAAAAAAACCTAATTGGGCCTTATATGGGAAGTATAAAAAAATAAGTGCTCTTTCAAAAGGTTATAAAACCCCGCTCCACTTTTTCCCGCAGGCAGCCGGTTCTATCATGAAGAACAACAGACAGGGGTGACACCCACTCAAAGGTTTGAGAGGCAGCTGAGAACTCCCCAGAGAAACTCCAGGTGGCAAAGTCCCAGGACGCATTCTAAACACCTGACAGAAGAAGAGAGGGGGTTTTCTCCTGTGTCTGGGTCTGGGGAGGAGAGCGACAAGGAGGCCTCCCCACCAAAAAGGAGGACCACAATAAGCAGCTCCAAAAAGACAAGAACCAAGTCTCACACAAAGGATTATGATGACTGTTCTGGGACAGAATCTGGCGAGCAGCCAGAGAAGAGCACACAAAGCAACTCAAAAAAGAAAAAGACTAATACTCACTGTAAGGAGGAGGATAATGACAACTTGTCAGACAAACCAACTGTGGTGGCTTCCCCCAGAAAAAGGAGCAGGCAATGTAGTGACTTCAATGTATTTGAAGCAGAGGCTGAACCATGTAATACTGTGTCTGAGCCTGAGGTGGAGGTAGTTGTGGAGGGGGAGACTGGAGTGGCGTCTGTTTCTAAGAGGTGGAAACAGTACAACCCCCCCAAAATAACTAAGCCTCATGCCGAGGACAAAGCTGAGAGTGAACATTATGAGTTGGTAGAACAGGCTGAAGAGACTCCCATTAGAAAAAAACTTAGCAAGTCTAAAAAGGTAAGAACGAGGACTCCCTCTGAAGACGTGGGGGAAGATGAAAGTGACCACTTTGAGACGGAAGGACATGCTGCAGCTGAAGACACTACCCTCAGAAAAAGACAGAGGTCGATGAAATCTAGAAAGAAGAGATCCAAGAGTCCTTCGAAGAAGGCCAGAGATGCAGAGAGTGATGATGAATCAGGCAAACATGTTTCCAAGACTCTGCCTAAGGACTTACATGAAGAAGAGAGTGACCAAGATGCTGAGACTCAGTCTAAGAACCTCAGTGAGGAGAGTGACCAGGACTCCCAGACGGAGCATAAAGGCTTAGGTGAAGAGGAGTGGCACCGCTCTGACCATCCAGAGGAGGAGACAGAACAGGAGGTGTTACCTGCAAAGAGAGAAAGAGGACCCAAGAGCACGAAGACTGTGAAGTCAGATTCCAACTCTGACTCTGAAAATGTCACTGTTAAAAACAAAGGCAAAAAGCAAGGTGCCAGGGGTTTGAAGGCACCAAGAGTAAGATTTAGACCACCTATAGAGAAAAAGAAAATGGTGAAAATACTTCATATTTGCAGTTTCTGTGAAAAGGTCCTGCCAAACAGGGATGCTCTGAGTAGGCACCTTCAGCATCACACAGGGGAGAAGCCTTACCACTGTGAAGAGTGTGGCAAAGACTACGGCAGCAAAAACACCCTGAAGATTCACAATATGCAGGTTCACCACAAGGGGACAAAGGACTTCATATGCAATGATTGTGGTCAACAGTTTACCCACTTCACGTACCTCAAACGCCACCTGTACTCCCACACGGACAAGGAAAAGAGGCCACACCTGTGCAATGTGTGTGGGAATTATTTCATCCAGAAGTCTCACTTGGACCGTCACAAGATGATTCACACCGGAGAGAAACCATTCAACTGCGAACACTGCGCCATGGCCTTCAATCGTCCGGATTCCCTGCGGATGCATCTGAAGCTACACGTGTCGGGCAGTGAGGGGCCAAATCTGGCAGAGCAAGAGAAGACAAAGTGCACAGCGTGTAAGAAGAGCTTTGTCAACCCAAATTACCTCAAAGTCCACATGAGAATACACACTGGGGAGAGGCCATACAAGTGTGAGGACTGTGCCAAGAGCTTCACCCAGATCAGTATTCTCAACGCGCACCGACGCACGCACACTGGAGAGAAGCCACACGAGTGCAAGGCGTGCGGCAGCTGCTTCACCCGTCGCAAGTACCTGGATGATCACATAGGCAGAAAGCATGGGTCTTTTGAGCAAATGAATGAACAGGAGGATGAACAATGATAACTGAGTTTTTAGGTGTTGTGATTTAATGTGTGTAACACATAATATAAATATTGAAGATCAGGCAAGGCTGGACTGTTGCATAGTAGTTTCTCTTGTGATGTTGCAGGATGTTTTTTCCTGTCATGCCATGATAAAAATACTGTTTTGGCTTTATAGTGGTGCCCATTCTGAAAATGGTTCATTCCTTTGAATCTAAACTAAACTTTGATGGTCCACACAATTTACTGTAATGCTTTCAACTTTGATGGTCCACACAATTTACTGTAATGCTTTCAACTTTGATGGTACACAGAATTTACTGTAATGCTTTATTGGTTTGCAAAAGTATGTGGACGACTGCTCGTCGAAATATCTCATTCCAAAATCCTTGGCATTAATATGGAGTTGGTCCCCCCTTTGCTGCTGTAACAGCCTCCACTCTTCTGGGAAGGCTTTCCACTAGATGTTGGAGCGTTGCTGCAGAGACTTGCTTCCATTCAGCCACAAGAGCGTTAGTGAGGTCGGGCGCTGGTGTTGGGCGATTAGGCCTGGCTCACAGTCGTCGTTCCAATTCATCCCAAAGCTGTTTGATGGAGTTGAGGTCAGGGCTTTGTGCAGACCAGTCAAGTTCTTCCACACCGATCTCGACAAACTATTTCTGTATTGACCTCGCTTTGTGTACGGGGGTATTGTCATGCTGAAGCAGGAAAGGGCCTTCCTCAAACTGTAGCCACAAAGTTGGAAGCGCAGTTATTGACAGACAATTTTTACACGCTAGGCGCTTCAGCACTCGGCGGTCCCGTTCTGTGAGTTTGTGTGGCCTACCACTTCGCGGCTGAGCCGTTGTTGCTTCCAGACGTTTCAACTTCACAATAACAGCACTTACAGTTGACCGTGGCAGTTCTAGCAGGGTGGAAATTTGACAAACTGACTTGTTGGAAAGGTGGAATCCTATGAAAGTCACTGAGCTCTTCAGTACTGGCCATTCTACTGCCAATGTTTGTCTCTGGAGATTACATGGCTGTGTGCTCGATTTGATACACCTGTCAGCAACGGGTGTGGCTAAAATGGCCGAATCCACTCATTTGAAGGGGTGTCCACATAATAACATGACATACACTATCAACAATGTACAGTAAGATCTATTAGGTTACAATTGGGGGGGGGGGGGGGGGGGGGAGTGTCAGTGTGGTTTATTTGCGTCATACATTGTCAAATTAACAATCAAACTGGAGAATAAATTCCAACAAAGTAACATGACTTTATTCATATTTTCATTGACAAGTAACTGGGCTGATACTCAACCAGACTTTTGTGGTATTTTTAAACCATTAAGCTTTATGCTTACACACTATCATTTATTTGTTCTCCATGTTGAATCAATCGTTTTTTATACTTATCATAATTTTGAATTGATTGCTTGGTGGTTTTTCTTCTTTTGGACTGAAAAATACATCTTCAGGCATAAACCAAATGAATTGTTTGAAACTAAGTGTATCTGATATTTTCTCCTTGCCATTACTGATATTTATTATTTTTTTATTTCACCTTTATTTAACCAGGTAGGCCAGTTGAGAACAAGTTCTTATTTACAACTGCGACCTGGCCAAGATAAAGCAAAGCAGTGCGACACAAACAACAACACAGTTACACATGGAATAAACAAACGTACAGTCAATAACACAATAGAAAAAATCTATATACAGTGTGTGCAAATGAGGTAAGATTAGGGAGGTAAGACAATAAATAGGCCGTAGTGGCGAAGTAATTACAATTTATCTATTAAACACTGGAGTGATAGATGTGCAGGTTGAAATGAATTGGACATAAGAAATAACATCTTCATACTTTTCTTTCTTTCAACAGTAACTCTGGGAGGTAAAACATTGGAGAGTGGTAATTGAGTCATTCATAATGTCAAGATAAAAAAAAGTTGAATCTAATGTCTGCATGTAGATATTACACAGTCATTGTACCTGCCTAATATGCATAATATTGCGTGAAATAATCCCTTAACAATGAATAGAGTACATTCCCAATACAAATAAGGCTTGTATATGTTGACTTCCATGTATAAGGCATGTCCTTTTACTCCGTTATACTGTATTTACCAGACACCGTTTATCTAGTGGGGTGCTGATCGTGCTGTGCAATACTGTTTGCTGAAAAAAAATCAGCCGTGATTACCACATCCTGTTCTACGATACATAAACCCTATAAAGGTTCTCGCTGTTATGTTATTTGTTGGTTCGACACTTAAAATACTTCCCATATAGACAGACCATCTGTCATGTTGACAGGTTTTGTTAATAAGAGGGTCCTGTGGAAATAAATAGCGTAATTTGGAAACAGGCTGCATTCTCTGTTAATGCCAGTAGGTGGCAGACGTGTACCGTTTCTACTCTGTCAAGAGGTTGATTTAAGAGCAGCTCAAACTCTTTAAAACATTGCTCTCTTCCTGACAATACTTAGCCTACTGGTCAGCTGCTAGATAAGCAAAAACCACTTGGGCTAGCTAACGTCAGCTACAGTGCCTTCAGAAAGTATTCATGCCCCTTATTCAACGTTTTATTGTGTTACAGCCTGAATACAAAATGTATTAAATCGATTTTTTCTCTCACCCATCTACACACAATAGCCCATAATGGCATTTTTGCAAATATATTGAAAATGAAATACATAAATAGCTAATTTACATAAGTACTCACACCCCTGAGTCAATACATGTTAGATTCACCTCATAGGCAGAGATTACAGCTGTGAGTCTTTCTGGGTAAGTCTCTAAGAGCTTTGCACACCTGGATTGTAAAATGTTTGTACATTATTCTTTAAAAAATTCTTCAAGCTTTATCGAGTTGGTTGTTTATCATTGCCAGACAGCCATTTTCAAGTGCCACCATAGATTTTCAAGCCAATTTAAGTCAAAACTGTAACTACACCACTCAGGAACATTCAATGTCATATTGGTAAGCAAATCCAGTGTATATTTGGCCTTGTGTTTTAGGTTATTGTCCTGCTGAAAGGTGAATTCAGCTCCCACTGTCTGTTGGAAAGCAGATTGAACAAGGTTTTCCTCTAGGATTTTGACTGTGCTTAGCTCTATTCTGTTTCTTTTTGTCTTTTTTACTGGTAGATCAGCTGTAATTTTGCAGATAGATTGTGGCTTCTATCAATGTAATTGTCCGTATCATGCCCAATCCCCCATATATTTTTTGCTAAATATATATTTTATTTTCCTTTATTATTTTCCCATAACCCTAACATCTCTCCCCTAATTGGAGTAAACTAATGGACAACAATACAGCTTATACATACTAAATACATTTTAAGGACAAGGTACCTTTTACATTACCGTAAATTATATTTTCTTTTTTGTCCCACTTCAGCTCCCCTCAACTCCTCCCATCTAGCTGTGAAAACCGTCCAGTTTTGACTTCTACTTCCATATATTTTTTAACTGTGCTGTGATGTTTCACAAAAGTTCTGAACTTTTCTATTCCCATAATTTCTACAAATGGTAGATTAAGAGTATTATTATATTATTGATCAAATTACTTTGGCTTTTCAAGTCACCCAGCAGTGCTATTTGCAGAGTTCGCGTTAGGTAAATGTGATTTTTCAGCTATTCCTGAACCTGCGACCAAAAACAAGCTACGTATGGGCAGTACCAAAACAAGTGATCTAATGATTCTGTCTCTTCGCAGCAAAATCTGCAGAGCTGGGATGGTTGTATCACTCATATACATAACATTCTATTGGTTGCAAGGATTTTGTATACTCATTTAAATAGAAAATGTCAAAGTTTTGAATCCGGCGTTGTTTTGTATATCAGTTGTGCAATGGAATCGGCACATCGAAATCTCCTCCCAATTACTTTGCAACCTGTATGGCTCAGCTGTCAATTTGCTGGTCCTAAAATTGAACTGGTATACTTTTTTTTATTAATCTTTTTTTTAAAATCAAATTTTGGTCTTTAATGCAGGGCCGACAGACACGTTCCTTTTAGCTTCTCCCACTTCCACTTACCTCCTCCAGTTTTTGCGGTAATGCTGCAATCAGTTTTAGATAGAGCAGACATTTACATATAGTTTTGTTAGCTGCATGTGTGCAGTGGTGGGAAAAGTACCCAATTGTCATACTTGAGTAAAAGTAAAGATACATAAATAGAAAAGTCACCCAGTGAAATAGTACTTGAGTAAAAGTCTAAAAGTATTTGGTTTTAAATATGTAATTGCTAAAACATACTTAAGTATGAAAAGTAAAACTATAAATCATTTCACATTCCTTATATAAAGCAAACCAGATGGCACAATTTTCTTGTTGTTTTTTAGTGATAGTCAGGGGCACACTCCAACACTTGGACATAATTTACAAACAAATAATTTGTGTTTAGTGAGTCCGCCAGATCAGAGGCAGTAGGGATGGAAAGTATTCAGTCCCCTTGACTTATGTAAATGAAGTATTTATGTTACAAAAAAATATATATATTTGCAAAAATATCCAAACAATTGTTTTTGCTTTGGAATTATGGGGTAATGTGTGTAGATTGAGGATTGTATTTATTTAATCAATTTTAGAATATGGCTGTAATGTAACACAATGTGGAAAAAGGGAAGGGGTCTGAATACTTTCCGAATGCACTGTATATGCAGAATTCAATATAATTCCAATGCAAGAACCTTCCCAAAATGTTGTCTCCTCGCCGATTTCAACTGCCCCCTTAGTCACTTTATCCTGGCACCGGGTCTGTATTGCCCCCTAGATAGCTTGTTTTTGGTTACAAGAATGGTTGAAAAATCCCAACATTAATTTTAAATTAACCCTACAAATAGCACTATTGGGAGATTTGGAAATACATAGTCAATCAATCAACAATATAATACTCTTCGCAAAAATATTTTCTGATGCTGTCTGGTCAAAAATAGTATGACATTGTTGCAGCCCATAGCATAGCATTCAATGCAAGGGAAGCCAGTGAGCATTTGGCCTCCCTTGATATTTTTTAAATAATAATAATAGCTAATCAGCATTGAGCTAAGCTAGTGAGGTCAGCTGTGAATGGTCCTGGGGCACCAAAAAAAAAACTGTCAAGGGAAGCCAGTTTGGATTTGGCTTTAGACCAATGACTTCACATCAGAATCTAAATGTCATTGACAGAAAAGTGCTGCATCTCGTTATGTTGTTGTCCTCCAGTGGCCAGCTAGCTGAAATCATCCCTTTCCTAAATTAGCCATGGATTGAGAGGGATTTGGACTTGTGGTTTTACATAATTCTCCGTACTGGCCAATGATTATAACAGCGATTCTAATCCAACCATAAATTCATACATTGTGCCCCTGGCCTGAGAGGATGGAAATTCAACATGTAGCTAGATGTTGTATGTTAATGTTAACTAGCTGGCCTGGCTCATCGTTGCCCATGAAAGGAAGTTTGGCTACCTAGCAAGCATTTTAGCCAGGTAGCCAAGGACAACAAAAACTACAAGCGTGGATTGTATACCAGAGTCATAGACTATTTAGACAACATGAAAGAGGAGAATGCCATTAACGTTTCTCTACAAGCATGGTGAGTCAACATGTTTTTTCTACTTGCACACACACACACACACACACACAGAAATCTGTACAATGGACAGCCACATCATATTTAGCTTACATTGATTGGACTAAATCGTTTTTGGTATCTTTTAGTTGCCACTATTAGACTAAGCATAGGTGATTAGATGATGTTGAAATGGTGCTGGAATAGTGGAGGCAGTTCCTGTTTTCTTTGTGACTTGCGGTAACTCCGTGGTTCTAAATCAATAGTTGTTTAGTAGTAAGAAAATGTCGGAAAGATTAACTTGTTTGACCATGCTGCAGGTCATGTAACTGCTTGTGACATGCAATATATTTTGTGGACTTCACCAGACAGATGATGCTCTCCGGTTTTGTAATGAAACAAATGTGTTGTTGAATATATTCTGCCACTGTGTCTTCTTATTGTATCGGCCTTAGGCCTATATATCACGGTGTAAAGGCATATGAACTAACAGGTTATAGAGCAAACAACGCAATTATCACAACACATAGTTTGGGGGGGGGGGGGGGGGGGCTTGGCTTCCCCGGTGATTTTACCCACACACCGCTACTGTGGTCTGCAGAGATAGGTAGGATGGACTGAGAGAAATTGAGGGTTGGGATAAAAAACTGGTGATCTACTGTAGTTATGGCTGGGACTACTGTGGAAAAGATTACTATGTATGTATAGAATGGGCACCGGTTTTGCAGTTCATTAAATGTATGATTGAATTTGCCTGTTAACTAATGCCACACACACACAGAGCCCCACAGTGGAGGTGTCATAATACCCATAAAACCTAGCGGTCAAACAGGAAAATGTAGAAACACTTAAAGTAAGGGCCGTGTTTTGTGTAGGCTTACTGTGGCGTGAAGTTTTGAAAACTGTCTAAATCTCTTTAGGACAAGGTGACTTTTATCAATATATTTGGCTCTATTTGCTCTCAGATTCGAAAATGCTAATTAGTATCAAAGTAGACATCATGCAAGACTACAAATCCCTGCAAGCTCCTGCACATCATCTCTAGCTGACACCTTCGCCAACAGATCTTGTTTCAATTTAAACCTTGCACAAGACCGTTCACAGAATTGTCAATGTAATTGTTTTTCTAATTAATCCTTCACTAAATTTAGCTAACATTAATTAGTTAATCCAGAGATTCTTACCTTTGCCTCGATTCAGCAGTCTCGTCGATATCATCATAGCATTTGTAGTTCTTTATGATAGCCACATTAGCAGCTAATAGCATTTAATTTTGCGGGTGGGAAATACGGGCGCATATATTGATTAAAGTCACCTTGCTCTAGAGAGATTTACACGGTTATCAAAACGTCATGCCAGGGTAAGGCTACACGAACACAGTCCTTATTTTAAGTGTTTCTAAAATCTCCTATGGGAAATATGAATGGTAGAAAAACGATCGGAACCATTTCCCTGTTTGACCGCTAGGTTTTATGGGTATTAGGACTCATACTGTGGTACTCTATACGCACACACACACACACACACACACACACACACACACACACACACACACACACACACACACACACACACACACACACACACACACACACACACACACACACACACACACACACACACACGGGCTCGGGGGACAACGGGAGGGTTTTGGGTGTTCGAAGAGTCTTCACTTCAGTGTAGAATGTATGTCTTCAAATCTCAGGAAGTTGATCAGAAGTTCTGTACATTTTAGCATTTGATGATTGCTGTTCTGCTACAGATACATTCCAACACAGATCCAAACATTGCTTGTGCGCAATTGAGAAAACTGTAATGACTGAAAGTGTCTACAGTGTTGAGTATAGTATTATACAGTATACTACAGAATACTATAGAATTATATAGTAAGCATTATAGTATTTAAAAGTAAACTGTAGTATTTTTATGTATGTTTAGTCAGTTCTCATCTCTGACATCTCAACTACTATTTTTGAATGCTTTATTGAAAAGCTTATAGCCTTAATAATGCTTTTTCTGTGTCGTTTTAATGACTGGCCATTGCATTTTGCTGCAGTCATTTTAAATGCAAACATACTTTCTAACACTCCGACCATATTGTCAAAGAAACCAGATGCAATTAAAAAGAGACAACCATTGCAACATCAATTTCTGTGGACAAATGAATGACTCTACATTACTCACAGTTCAGAAGAATCTCCCCGGCTACTCTTAGAAAACTGCTCCTCTCTCTTCCCTCAACTCTTCTTTCATTCATTATATAGGAAAGAGAGAGATCAGTCATAAATACACAGATACAAAACATAAACAAGATCTGTATGGTCAATAAATCATGAGCAGGAGGGAATGAGCCAGTTACTTTGATATCAAGATGAAAGGTAAACAAGGTATGCTAGGAGTAGGGAATAGTGCCTGTGAGTGTGTGAGTAAGTGAACGAGAGTGGATGAAGTGATCACATTAGTTTTTGTACCCACTGTCACAGTGGTTTATCCACATCATACACATGTAATGCCTTCCCGGTTCAGAGACTTTGTTGTTAAGTGAAACAAAACAAACCATGGAAAGAAAGAAGAGGGGAGAACAATACCATAGGGGGAAAGGATGTTGACATCAGGTTATGCTGTTACTTATTACTTCAAATTGTATTTGTCACATGCGCCTAATACAACAGGTGTAGACCTTACAGTGAAATGCTTACTTACAAGCCCTTAACCAACAATGCTTTAAGAAGTTAAGAAAAAAACAAAAATAAGTGTTCAGTAAAAAATAGATAAGTAGAAAATAAAAGTAACAAATAATTAAATAGCAGCAGTAAAATAACAATAGCGAGACTATATACATGGGGTACCGGTACAGAGTCAATGTGCGGGGGCACCAGTTAGAAGAGGAAATTGAGGTAATATGTACATCTACAGTTGAAGTCGGAAGTTTACATACACCTTAGCCAAATACATTTAAACTCAGTTTTTCACAATTCCTGACATTTAATCCTAGTAAAAATTCCCTGTCTTAGGTCAATTAGGATCACCACTTTATTTTAAGAATGTGAAATGTTAGAATAATAGTAGAGAGAATGATTTATTTCAGCTTTTACTTCTTTCATCACATTCCCAGTGGGTCAGAAGTTTACATACACTCAATTAGTATTTGGTAGCATTGCCTTTAAATTGTTTAACTTGGGTCAAACGTTTCGGGTAGCCTTCCACAAGCTTCCCACAATAAGTTGGGTGAATTTTGGCCCATTCCTCCTGACAGAGCTGGTGTAACTGAGTCAGTTTTGTAGGCCTCTTTGCTCGCACACGCTTTTTCAGTTCTGCCCACAAATTTTCAAAAGGGTTGAGGTCAGGGCTTTGTGATGGCAACTCCAATACCTTGACTTTGTTGTCCTTAAGCCATTTTGCCACAACTTTAGAAGTATGCTTGGGGTCATTGTCCATTTGGGAGACCTATTTGCGACCAAGCTTTAACTTCCTGTCTGATGTCTTGAGATTATTCTTTAATATATCCACATCATTTTTCCTCCTCATGATGCTGTCTATTTTGTGAAGTGCACCAGTCCCTCCTGCAGCAAAGCATCCCCACAACATGCTGCTGCCACCTCCGTGCTTCACGGTTGGGATGGTGATCTTCGGCTTGCAAGCATCCCCCTTTTTCCTCCTAACATAACGATGGTCATTATGGCCAAACAGTTATTTTTTTGTTTCATCAGACCAGAGGATATTTCTCCAAAAAGTACAATCTTTGTCCCCATGTGCAGTTGCAAACCGTAGTCTGTCTTTTTTATGGTGGTTTTGGAGCAGTTGCTTCTTCCTTGCTTCCTTGATATAGCACAAATTTTACTGTGAATATAGATACTTTTGTACCTGTTTCCTCCAGCATCTTCACAAGGTCCTTTGCTGTTGTTCTGGGATTGATTTGCACTTTTCGCACCAAGGTACGTTCATCTCTAGGAGACAGAACGCGTCTTCTTCCTGAGCGGTATGACAGCTGCGTGGTCCCATGGTCTTTATACTTGCGTACTATTGTTTGTACAGATGAACGTGGTACCTTCAGGCATTTGGAAATTATTCCCAAGGATGAACCAGACTTGTGGAGGTCTATAATTTTTTTCTGAGGTCTTGGCTGATTTCTTTAGATTTTTCCATGATGTCAAGCAAAGAGGCACTGAGTTTGAAGGTAGGCCTTGAAATACATCCACAGGTACACCTCCAATTGACTCAAATGATGTCAGTTAGCCTATCAGAATCTTCTAAAGGCATGACCTCATTTTCTGGAATTTTCCAAGCTGTTTCAAGGCACAATCAATTTAGTGTATGTAAACTTTTGACCCACTGGAATTGTGATACAGTTAATTATATGTGAAATAATCTGTCTGTAAACAATTGTTGGAAAAATATATTCTGTCATGCACGAAGTAGATGTCCTAACCGACTTGCCAAAACTATAGTTTGTTAACAAAAAAATTGTGGAGTGGTTGAAAAACGAGTTTTAATGACTCCAAGCTAAGTGTATGTAAACTTCCGGCTTCAACTGTAGGTAGAGTTAACGTGACTATACATAGATTATAAACAGAGAGTAGCAGCAGTGTAAAATTGGGTTCTGGGTAGCCCTTTGATTAGCTGTTCAGTCTTATGGCTTGGGGGTAGAAGCTGTTAAGAAGCCTTTTGGACCTCGAATCGGCGCTCTGGTACCGCTTGCCGTGCGGTAGCAGCGAGAACAGTCTATGACTAGGTTGGCTGGAGTCTGACAATTTTTAGGGCCTTCCTCTGACACCGCCTGGTATAGAGGTCCTGGATGGCAGGAAGCTTGGCCCCAGTGATGTACTGGGCCGTACACACTACCCTCTGTAGTGCCTTGCGGTCGGAGACTGAGCAGTTGCCATACCAGGCAGTGATGCAACCAGTCAGAATGCTCTCGATGGTGCAGCTGTAGAACCTACTTCTGATCTGCCAGTACTTTTAAAGACATGGTGTTCACTCTACACTTTCCACAGTACTCACACTGTGAAAAAAGTCCATGTCTTTAAAAGTACACGACCATATTACTCTAACAGTCCTGTGGAGGACCAGCGTACCCTTAATCGATCAGAGATGCTACTCGGGCAGCATTTTGGTTTTGAGCTCTGTCGCACACCGGGTAGGACTGATTGTATGGGGGCTGTCCCTGACCCATGGGCCTCATTTGACCAGAGCGTAGTTTCACAACAGGGAAGGTGAAGGACGGTAACTTCTCAATAGGAGGCGGTGCAGTGACATTAGGGAGCTATAGGGAGCTCATGTCAGCGGACACTTTTTTTCATGCTATAAACTCATGACAGTACTTTTCTATATCCTAAGTCATGAATGGACCACTGACCAGTGTCTTTTTATAACCCATTTGACCCCCTGAGGGGTGTCCATGTACATCCTGCAACACCTGAGGGAGAACTGAGTCCTGGGCAACAATCTGCAGGGAGGGCTCACCTGAGCTGTCGTATGTACGCCGGCAGACCAATCGACAGCTAACCATCAGTCATGGTTGAATATATCATGGGTGCACCTAATATATTGTCCGGTGAGTGTATTTCAACCCTGTGCAGCTTATTACTATTTAGTCAGTTTTCTCCTCTGAGATCTCAAAGACTCTCTTGAATAGCACATAGTCTAAATCAGTTTTTTCTGTGTTGACTGATGACTGGCCATTGCATTTGACTGCAGTCATATTAAATGCAAACAAACATCCTTACACCCCGACCAAATTGCCCAATAAACCACATGCAATAAAAACAAGACAACTGTCCCATTGCAACATTAATTTCTGTGGAAAAATGAACCACCCTACATTACTCAAGTATAACGTAAGTGTTTAGCAACCCAAAGATTGTGCTAATTAGCAAGTAGCTAATTAGCAACTTTAACTACTTGCTAATTTGCAACTATTTAGCATGTTAGCTAACCCTTCCCCTAACCTTAACCTTAATGTAACGTTCGTCTGAAGAGGAAGTGGACCAAGGTGCAGCGTGGTAAGTGTTCATGATCTTTAATTACTCAGAACACCAAACAAAAACAACAAAAGAATAACGAACATCACGTTCTGCAGGCTTCACAGAGCTAACAAAAAACAACATCCCACAAAACTAAGGTGGCAAAACAGGCTGCCTAAGTATGATTCCCAATCAGAGACAACGATAGACAGCTGTCCCTGATTGAGAACCATACCCGGCCAAAACATAGAAATAAAGAACATAGAGTTTCCCACCCGAGTCACACCCTGACCAACCAAACATAGAGAATTAAAAGATCTCTACGGTCAGGGCGTGACACTTAACCCTTTTAGCTAACCCTTCCCCTAACCCTTTAACCTAACTCCTAACCTCAACCCTAACCTTAGCCCATAGCCCTAACCCCTAGAGCTAGCTAATGTTAACCACAACAAATTGCAACTTGTAACATATCATACAAAATGGATGATGGATATCCACACATTAATACATACCATACGAAACATAACATAATGATCGGCTATGAAAAGCCAACTGACATTTACTCCTGAGGTGCTGACCTGTTGCAGCCTCGACAACCACTGTGATTATTATTATTTGACCCTGCTGGTCATCTATGAACATTTGAACATCTTGGCCATGTTCTGTTATAATTGCCACCCGGCACAGCCAGAAGAGGACTGGCCACCCCTCATAGCCTGGTTCCTCTCTAGGTTTCTTCCTAGGTTCTGGCCTTTCTAGGGAGTTTTTCCTAGCCACCATGCTTCTACACCTGCATTGCTTGCTGTTTGGGGTTTTAGGCTGGGTTTCTGTACAGCACTTTGAGATATCAGCTGGTTTAAGAAGGGCTTTATAAATACATTTGATTTGATTTGATATACTAAATGGAGTACCTTGGATTTGTCAGGATTTGGACAGGATTGTTTTGGTCACTAGATGCCCCCATTGCGCCTTTTTGAACCTTTTGTTTTTCCCTTGTTCTAGTTATTATTTGCACCTGTGCCTCATTTCCTTGTAGGTATTTAAACCCTTAGTGTTCCTCAGTTCTTTGCTCTGTGTTTGTATGTTAGCACCCAGCCCCAGCCATGCTGTGAACATTTATTTCTCTAGTTGGATTTTCCTGAGGTACTCTGGTTTTTGTTCTTGTTTATTTTTGATTATTCTTTTGAGGTTTGTTTTTTCCCTGCTGTTGTGGATTTTCATTGTATCTTGGAGGATATTCATTTTTTCTCTTGGCATTACTTTTGACGTTGTGGATTTATATTTTTTGCCTGAAGATTTTTTCCTTTATTAAACCACCGTCTCTAGTACTGCTGTGTCTGCCTCATCTTCTGGGTTCTGCCGACTATTAGTGACTGTTTCTCACACCGGGTCCTGACAGGATTGACATAAAGAATGATATGAAATGCTCTGAGACCATGCTCAGAAAGTGTAATGGCATTTTACTACCAGTACCCACTTTACTTGGGGTAGGGGATAGTGTGCATGTGTGTGTGAGTAAGTGAAAGAGAGTGGATGAAGTGATGAGTTTGGCGTGAGTTTCTGTTGCCACTGTGTCATATATTGATTGACAAATGGACAGTGGTGGAAAATGTACCCAATTGTCATACTTGAGTAGAAGTAAAGATAACTTAATAAAAAATGACTGAAGTAAAAGTGAAAGTCAATCAGTAAAATGCAATTTGATTATAAGTCTAAAAGTATTTGGTTTTAAATATACTTAAGTATCAAAAGTAAATGTATAAATCATTTCATATTCTTTATATTAGACAAAACAGATGACACAATTGTTTTAAAAAATGTATATGTACGAATGGCCAGGGGCATACTCCAGTATTCAGACATAATTTACAAACGAAGCATTTTTGTTTAGTGAATCCTCCAGATCAGAGGCAGTAGGGATGACCAGGGATGTTCTTGTAACGGCTGATTTCCTCCTCTTCAGACGAAGAGGAGGTGTAGCAGGGATCGGACCAAAGCGCAGAGTGGTAAGTGTCCATGTTTTAATATAATTAACAGAACACGACAAAATATACAAAATAACAATGTAACCTAACCGAAACAGTCCCGTGTGGCACGAACACAGACACAGGAAACAAACACCCACAAACCAACAGTGAAAACAGGCTACCTTAATATGGTTCCCAATCAGAGACAATGCAAAACACCTGCCTCTGATTGAGAACCATATCAGGCCAATTGACAAACCTCAACATAGAAACACATAACATAGACTGCCCACCCCAACTCACGCCCTGACCATACTAACTAAAGACAAAACAAAGGAAAATAAAGGTCAGAACGTGAGAGTTCTCTTGATAAGTATGTGAATTAGACAATTGTCCTATCCTGCTATGCATTCAAAATGTAATGAGTACTTTTGGTTGTCAAGGGAAATGTATGGAGTAGAAAGTACATTATTTTCTTTAGGAATTTAGTGGAGTAAAAGTAAAAGTTGTCAAATATAAATAGTAAAGTGAAGTACAGATACCTCGAAATGACTTATGTAGTACTTTAAAGTGTTTTTACTGAAGTACTTTACACCACTGCAAATGACGAATCAAACTGGAGAATAAATGAATGTAACATCACTTTATTTACATTAACATTTTTCATTGGCATACAGATTTTTGTACAGTTTAAAAAAAATCTTCATACCTACACTTTTGTATAATTTATTTTATTAATCATACTTACGATGTATGGTGGATTTATTGTTCTCCATGTTGAATCAATTATTTTTTTATACAACTCATCATTTTGATCTGTTTGCTTGGTGGCGTTGCTTGTTTTGGCCTTTTCACTGGAAATGTGAAAGAAGGACATTCATACATCTTCAGGCTTGATATGGAGGGTTTGAAACTACTGTATGTGTACCTGATATTTTCACTTCGCCTTTAGCACACGGTTGTTCTTGAATTGCGGTGGCATATGGGCATGGCATTTTTGAAAAAATTTACATAATTTTAATAGATTTAAAAAAATGTCTTCCCATTGTCACCAGTAGGAGTAGCAACACCAATAACACATTTGAGGTAATTGAGGATTAGCTCATCGCGCTCTAGCGACTCATTGTGGCGGGCAAGGGCGCCTGCAGGCTGACCTCGATTGTCAGTGGAACTGTGTTTCCTCTGACACATTGGTGCGGCTGGGTTCCGGGTTAAGCTGGCGGGTGTTAAGGAGTTCGGTTTGGTGTGTCATGTTTCGGAGGACGCATGACTCGACCTTCGCCTCTCCCGAGCCCGTTGGGGAGTTGCAGCGATGAGACAAGATCGTAATTGGATATGACAAAATTGGGAAGAACAAAGGGGGTACAATTTTTGTTATATATATATTATAATAATTTACCGAAGTTATAAGATTAAACAGGTTGCTCACAATGTTTACTTTCTAGCATTCAAAATATTAGATATACATCTATAATTCCCCAAAACATCTCACCACAACTCTAATGGGTCACTATGGGGACATGCCAATTTGCTTAACCTAATTACTTTAAACAATGCCTAAACACAAAGTTTTGCAGTTTAAAGAACATGCATTATGTTTTATCATCGATAAACAGTTCACTATAAACAAAAACATGTATGATGTGTACTTATTTGTCATTTTAAAGTGTTTTACATAGTTGCTAAGGTCAAATATATATATACCTAATATTATAGTCCCTGCATGTCCTACATTGAAATAATCCCTTCACGATTAATACAGTACATTCTCAATACAAATGTAATAGTCTCTTCAATGTTGTTGACTTCCATGTATAAGGCATAAGTGGTCTATCTCTGCTATCTATACCAGACATTCAGGTTTATTCAGTGGGGGGATGATCGTGCTGTGCAATACTGTGTGCTGATAGAAAATCAGCCGTGATTACCACATCCTGTTCTACTATAAATAAACCCTATAAAGGTTCTCGCTGTTATGATATTGGTTGATATAATACTTTAAAACACTTTACAAAGCCCACCATCATGACACGGTTTGTTCAGAGGAGGGAATTAAATGCCAACAGGAAACTGTTTTCCCCAGTTTAGGTCAGTAGCTGGCAGACCTGCACTGCCTTTCCTGCCAAAATGGTCTCTCAGACTCCTGAAGGAATTTGGAATTTGAGACACTGGGGACCCAGGGTGGAACCTGTGGTCAGTTTAGTCGTGTTGTTATGTTGAAAGCCAGACAGTTGTGTATGACAGGATGAGAAAAGAACAAAAACATTATCTGATCATCTTCTTGCTCCTGACTTTCTCACGTTGCTGAGCAGTTTCTTAGATCTGTAAATCCCTTACAATTCCTATACCTCAAACTGATTATCACATTAATTAATCCTTATTCTAACAGGAGTAGTAAACACTAGATTTGTTTATATGTGTTGTTGTCCTTGAGTGCCTGGATCCTACAATGGAAAGTCTGAGTTTAGGGGTTTGGGCAGCAGTGTCAAAGTGCACAGTTAATACTGCTTAAAGTGGAATAAAAGGAGGCAGACTAGCTAGCTAGAATACACCAGATCAAATACGTTTTCAGCTACAATACATACAATAGTAGCCTATGGGCTTCAGCTGTAGCCAAGACCAACCAATGGAGCGGTCAATGCAGGGCTGAAAAATAACATTAGCACTTAGGAGGAGTCTGTAAACAGTTTTTGTTCCCACTCTGACAGAATTGGCTAAAATCCTGATATAAGACATGTATAACCCTAACTAACTGATACCTCATATAGAGTTGAAGTCGGAAGTTTACATACACTTAGGTTGGAGTCATTAAAACTCGTTTTTCAACCACTCCACAAATGTCTTGTTAACAAACTATAGTTTTGGCAAGTCGGTTAGGACATCTACTTTGTGCATGACACAAGTCATTTTTCCAACAATTGTTTACAGACAGATTATTTCACTTATAATTAACTGTATCACAATTACAGTGGGTCAAAAGTTTACATACACTAAATTGATTGTGCCTTTAAACAGCTTGGAAAATTCCAGAAAATGATGTCATGGCGTTAGAAGCTTCTGAAAGGCTAATTGACATAACTTGGAGGTGTACCTGTGGATGTATTTCAAGGCCTACCTTCAAACTCAGTGCCTCTTTGCTTGACATCATGGGAAAATCAAAAGAAATTAGCCAAGACCTCAGAAGAAAAATTGTAGACCTCCACAAGTCTGGTTCATCCTTGGGAGCAATTTCCAAACGCCTGAAGGTACCACGTTCATCTGTACAAACAATAGTACGCAAGTATAAACACCATGGGACCACACAGCCATCATACCGCTCAGGAAGGAGACACGTTCTGTCTCCTAGAGATGAACGTACTTTGGTGTGAAATGTGCAAATCAATCCCAGAACAACAGCAAAGGACCTTCTGAAGATGCTAGAGGAAACAGGTACAAAAGTATCTATATCCACAGTAAAATGAGTCCTATATCGACATAACCTGAAAGGCCGCTCAGCAAGGAAGAAGCCACTGCTTTTTGGTGAAATGTCCTCTGGTCTGATGAAACAAAAATGTAACTGTTTGGCCATAATGACCATCGTTATGTTTGGAGGAAAAAGAGGGATGCTTGCAAGCTGAAAACACCGTGAAGTACGGTGGTGGCATCATCATGTTGTGGGGGTGCTTTGCTGCAGGAGGGACTGGTGCACTTCACAAAATAAATGGCATCATGAGGAGGGAAAATTATGTGGATATATTGAAGAAACATCTCAAGACATCAGTCAGGAAGTTAAAGCTTGGTCGCAAATGGGTCTTACAAATGACAATGACCCCAAGCATACTTCCAAAGTTGTGGCAAAATGGCTTAAGGACAACAAAGTCAAGGTATTGGAGTGGCCATCACAAAGCCCTGACCTCAACCCTTTTGAAAATTTGTGGGCAGAACTGAAAAAGCGTGTGCGAGCAAGGAGGCCTACAAAGCTGACTCGGTTACACCAGCTCTGTCAGGAGGAATGGGCCAAAATTCACCCAACTTATTGTGGGAAGCTTGTGGAAGGCTACCCGAAACGTTTGACCCAAGTTAAACAATTTAAAGGCAATGCTACCAGATACTAATTGAGTGTATGTAAACTTCTGACCCACTGGGAATGTGATGAAAGAAATAGAAGCTGAAATAAATAATTCTCTCTACTATTATTCTAACATTTCACATTCTTAAAATAAAGTGGTGATCCTAACTGACCTAAGACAGGGAATTTTTACTAGGATTAAATGTCAGGAATTGTAAAAAACTGAGTTTAAATGTATTTGGCTAAGGTGTATGTAAACTTCCGACTTCAACTGTATATAATATACAAACTGGAGAGGAAACAGAGGAGCGAGGGTTGAAATGGCCTTTTTAAAGTGTGTGTTTGTTTCCCTTTTTAGAGCTGGTCTAGGAGGAGCGGGAGGGGAGGGTGTCCTTGGGTTTACCCCTCTGGGCTGCTAGGCCACAACAGTGCAGATAGACACAGACAGGATGGATGAAGGCCAGCAGGCTGAGTAACGTCAGGGCTATGTTCACCTGTAGAGGAAAGAGAAAAGAGAGAGAGTGATGAGGGGGGAAGGGAGATGGGGTCACCACTCTGCAGTAAGTCCACATTAGAACATAATGGTAAAAGTTAAAGCCTGCTGCAAAGCTCTCCCAAAGGTAAAGGTAGTCTATCTGGTCAATCTGATAACAGTAGCTCCACTCACGTATAGTGGGTCTCCTCCTAGCACTCCTTTGACCAGGGTAAAGCAGGGGTACTGCAGCAGAGCCACCACTGCAGACAGAGCCATGATCATACCATACAGCTTCCCAAAGTGACACGGAGGAAAACTACACAGAGGGAGGGAGGCAAGGGAGATAATTTAATTAATTTGTTACTACTGTACAAAAGTATGACACTAAGAAGGTGTGAGCGTCTATTGTCTGTACTCCCCTTATCCTGTTGCATAATGTTTGTTATTGCAAACGGCTGGTGTGTGTGTGTGTGTGTGTGTGTGTGTGTGTGTGTGTGTGTGTGTGTGTGTGTGTGTGTGTGTGACTCACGCAATGCTGATGAAGGCTGCATTGCCTCCATAGAGGAAGGATCGGTTGAGGACCTGCAGGATGAAGGTGAGGTACTGGAGGGGGAGGAAGGGGGTGGAGGCACAGATGGAGAACAGGACACACTGCAGTGCCGTCAGTGTCAGGGAGAGCACCGACGCACGCAGGTCTGCCTCCTTCTCACTCATTCCTGCACACACACACAAACATACACCAAAACATACAGTATGTACACACACATATACACACACAAACACACAGATAGGATTAGTGTTGTGTTTACAAACCCATGCATATGTTACACCCTTCCCCGCCCCCTTCACAGTTAGATATCAGGGTCAGAGAATCAAGCAGTTCTCAGGGATCTGGTGTTGAAGTTAGTTTAGAGTATAATTTCACTTACGAGTTTTCACAAAAATACAGTTTTGTACACATATTTCAGTAGTGTGAAAATGTTAATCTCGATTTAATTCTGTCTTCTCCATTTCTACACCACCTCCTTAGGTAGCATACGACACCACCACTTCAGTCACCCCCTTCCAAGCAGTAATGTACTGAAGGTCAGAGGCTCTTCAGCCCAAATGTTCCTCCAGTAAAACTCTTAATAGCAGAGCAATGTATTTGAAAACAGCTGTAATGTATAGACATCCTTATATTTCAGACTTGTTTTATTGAGTTTTAACTGAAATTGCAGGAACAGCCTGTTACATTCTGAAATTGTTGGCATAGCAAAGAAAGTGACCTGCGAAAGAACTTTCTTTGTGTGTTTGGTTTGGAGTGTGAGTGTGTGAGGTTTCACATGTGTGTTGGAGAGAATTTATATTAGTGTCTATAGGTGAAGTTTGTACCTGGGGCCCTGGGCTTGCCCTTGTGTCGGTCCATGATGAGGCCGTTCCAGGGGGCACACAGCACCCCACAAAGCTGGGTTACAGCAAAAGCATTGGTGTATGTGCTCACTGCAGGGAAAAACAGAGCGGAATAAGGACGTGCTTAGAAAGAGAGAAGAGTTACACTTTAAACAACTTTTCTTTGTAAGTCTACTTTATTAAACATCAGTAAGATATTTATAAACGGTTAAGACAGTAATACACTACATGGCCAAAAGTACATCTCATTCCAAAATTGTGGGCATTAATATGGAGTTGGTCCCCCTTTGCTGCTATAACAACCTCCACTCTTCTGGGAAGGCTTTCCACTAGATGTTGGAGCGTTGCTGCAGGGAGTTGCTTCCATTCAGCCACAAGAGCATTAGTGAGGTTGGGCACTGATGTTGGGCGATTAGGCCTGGCTCGCAGTTGGCGATCCAATTCATCCCAAAGGTGTTCGATGGGGTTGAGGTCAGGGCTCTGTGCAGGCCAGTCAAGTTCTTCCATACCGATCTCGACAAACCATTTCTGTATGGACCTCACTTTGTGCACGGGGGCAATGTCATACTGAAACAGGAAAGGGCCTTTCCCAAACTGTTGCCACAAAGTTGGAAGCACAGAATCGTCTAGAATGTTATTGTATGCTGTAGCGTTAAGATTTCGCTTCACTAGATCTAAGGGGCCTAGCCCGAACAATGAAAAACAGCCCCGGACCATTATTCCTTCTCCACCAAACATTACAGTTGGCACTATGCATTCGGGCAGGTAGCGTTCTCCTGGCATCCACCAAACCCAGATTGGTCCATCGGACTGCCAGATGGTGAAGCGTGATTCATCACTCCAGAGAACGTGTTTCACTGCTCCAGAGTCCAATGACAGCAAGCTTTACACCACTCAAGCCGATGCTTGGCATTGCGCACGGTGATCTTACGCTTGTATGCGGCTGGTCGGAAATGGAAACTCATTTCATGGAATCTCATTTCATGAAGCACGCGATGAACAGTTCTTGCGCTGACATTGCTTCTAGAGGCAGCTTGGAACTCGATAGCGAGTGTTGCAACCGAGAACAGACCATTTCTACGCGCTAAGCGCTTCAGCACTCGGCGGTCCCATTCTGTGAGGTTGTGTGGCCTACCACTTCGCAGCTGAGCCGTTGTTACTCCTAGATGTTTCCACTTCACAATACCAGCACTTACAGTTGACCGGCGCAGCTCTAGCAGGAATTTGAAGAACTGACTTGTTGGAAAGGTGGCATCATATGATGGTGCCACGTTGAAAGTCACTGAGCTCTTCAGTGCGGTTCATTCTACTACCAATGCTCGTCTATGGATATTCCATTGCTGTGTGCTCGATTTTATACACCTGTCAGCAACGGGTGTGGCTGAAATAGCCGGAGCCACTAATTTGAAGGGGCGTCCACATAGTTTTGGCATATGTATAATGTCTGATGCATAAGTATAATGTCTGACAATAGGCTTTTGTAAGTGTGTGTGTGTGAGTGTGTATGTGTGTGTGTACCCAGAGAGGGTTCTCCCTGGGTCAGTCTCTGCAGCATGGGGTTGAGGGTGCCGATGAACAGGTAGTGCCTCAGCTGCATGACAGATAACCACACCAGGTGCCAGAGGAAGAACTTGGACAGGAAACACTCCCAGAAAGTAGCCACTGAGAGGGGGTGGGGAGGAGAGGAAGAGGTCAAATCAGTCACAAATACACACAGATTATGTAATTGCAGTTAACAAGGTCTGTATGGTCAACCAATCATGAACATATGGGACAAGGGAACGAGAAGGGCTGATATCAAGTTAACCTAAATCTACACACCTTTCTCTGCGCTCTCATTGTTAAAAGGCGTTTCTTCAGTGACATCATCACTCTGCACGCTGGCAATTGCTGCTGTCTGCTCCGGGCTGAAGGTCTTGGTCTGGCCACAGTTTATTCTGTCACAGGAAGTTATAGCAACACTGGTTATAGTCACACAGAGAACAGACAGACTGGACCCATAGGGGGTGTGCTGGGGTCTCTAGGTTGTTAGAGCTTCTGCTAAGAGCAACAAACACTCAGCAGACATGTATTCCCTTCTTTCCCTGGGTCTATTTTCTGTCCAACTCCTGTTCTTACCCCTAGGTGTAGCCCTCAGGGAGGGGGTAGGGGATGTGTTCTTACCCGTAGGTATAGCCCTCAGGGAGGGGGTAGGGGATGTGTTCTTACCCGTAGGTGTAGCCCTCAGGGAGGGGGTAGGAGATGTTTTCTTACCCGTAGGTGTAGCCCTCAGGGAGGGGGTAGGGGATGTATTCTTTCACCTAGGTGTAGCCCTCAGGGAGGGGGTAGGGGATGTGTTCTTTTACCTAGGTGTAGCCCTCAGGGAGGGGGTAGGGGATGTGTTTTTTACCCGTAGGTGTAGCCCTCAGGGAGGGGGTAGGGGATGTGTTCTTACCCCTAGGTGTAGCCCTCAGGGAGGGGGTAGGGGATGTGTTCTTTCACCTAGGTGTAGCCCTCAGGGAGGGGGTAGGTGATGTGTTCTTTCACGTAGGTATAGCCCTCAGGGAGGGGGTAGGGGATGTGTTCTTTTACCTAGGTGTAGCCCTCAGGGAGGGGGTAGGGGATGTGTTCTTTCACCTAGGTGTAGCCCTCAGGGAGGGGGTAGGGGATGTGTTTTTTACCCGTAGGTGTAGCCCTCAGGGAGGGGGTAGGGGATGTGTTCTTACCCCTAGGTGTAGCCCTCAGGGAGGGGGTAGGGGATGTGTTCTTTCACGTAGGTATAGCCCTCAGGGAGGGGGTAGGTGATGTGTTCTTTCACAGAGGTATAGCCCTCAGGGAGTGGGTAGGTGATGTGTTCTTTCACCTAGGTGTAGCCCTCAGGGAGGGGGTAGGTGATGTGTTCTTTCACGTAGGTATAGCCCTCAGGGAGGGGGTAGGGGATGTGTTCTTTTACCTAGGTGTAGCCCTCAGGGAGGGGGTAGGGGATGTGTTCTTTCACCTAGGTGTAGCCCTCAGGGAGGGGGTAGGGGATGTGTTTTTTACCCGTAGGTGTAGCCCTCAGGGAGGGGGTAGGGGATGTGTTCTTACCCCTAGGTGTAGCCCTCAGGGAGGGGGTAGGGGATGTGTTCTTACCCGTAGGTGTAGCCCTCGGGGAGGGGGTAGGGGATGTGTTCTTACCCGTAGGTGTAGCCCTCAGGGAGGGGGGGGGGGGGTGTGTTCTTACCCCTAGGTGTAGCCCTCAGGGAGGGGGTAGGGGATGTGTTCTTACCCGTAGGTATAGCCCTCAGGGAGGGGGTAGGGGATGTGTTCTTTCACCTAGGTGTAGCCCTCAGGGAGGGGGTAGGGGATGTGTTCTTACCCGTAGGTGTAGCCCTCAGGGGGGGGGGGGGGGGGGGGGGGGTGTTCTTACCCGTAGGTGTAGCCCTCAGGGAGGGGGTAGGGGATGTGTGTTCTGGGTAGCAGGAGGAAGGTCCTGACCAGGTGGATGATGCCACACGCAGCCAGGAAGAGGAAAGAGGCACGCAGAGATATCCCAGCCTCAAATAGCAGCTAGAGCAGAAGAGAGGCAGGAGGGATGGCATCATTATCACCATCATCATCATCATTACCACATTGACAGCTATCAATTTATAACCTCTGTGTGTGTGTGTGTGTGTCTTACCTTGATGATGAGGAAGAGTGCGGAGGAGGAGTCGAAGGCACCATTGTAGAGGGTGATGATGGTGGAGCGAGCGGAACCAAACAGGTTGCCTATCTACAGGAGTAACAGAGAAGTGAAGCATATTTCATGAGTACATACCACAGACTGACAAAACCCCAAGTCAAACAAGTCAAATGCTATATCATGAGTGTGTTCCCAGTCATGGTCCTCTTTAATTACTCAGAGAACTCTGCCCTGAGGACTGCTGTGTACATGACTGATGTTTATTCAGGAGGTAATGAATATGAGAGAACAGACCTGCATGTTGGTGACCAGAAACAAGATGCCTCCCACAGAGATGCAGGACAGCGCCGGGAAGAGGAGGACGGACAGAGCTGAGAGAAAAACAGAACAGACCTAAATCTTGCGAATTGCTGACAAAAGTGTAACAAACGTTCCAACTGTTGATAAAAATGTATCAAAAGCTTTGGGGTTTGGGTAAGCTGTGCCATAAAGCCTGTTTTTGAAAAGTCAATGATTTTACCTGAACTTGAGAAGGCCACAAACAAGGCACCAGAGGTGTACATTGATCTGGAGAAGACACACACATACACACTCGCTGACAATCAGAAACACAATGTCACAATGAGACCGGTCAGGGGGTAATGTTAAAAAATACTTTGTTTAACTTCCCTCTGGTTGTTCCTCCCACTATCCTAGCCCTGTTTTAAGAGCCTTAGCCAACATTAGCTGTGTTTTCCTGGTCCTAGCTACGAGGTCGAGGTCCCATCTCAACCTCTTCTATTCTTATTATTTCACCTTTATTTAACCAGCTAGGCCAGTTGAGAACGCTTTCTCATTTACAACTGCGACCTGGCCAAGAGAAAGCAAAGCAGTGCGACAAAAACAACAACACAGAGTTACACATAAACCTCCCTCTCTAGTCTCTATCCTCTCTCTATTTGCATTCCTTCTCTTTTCATTTCTCCTCCACCTAGTGTGAAAACATGTGGATTTGCTTCTGATTGGCTTAGGAGGCGATGTATGGGGAGTTTGTTGATGCAGATTTGGAATCTGGGGCTATGGAAGGTTTTTTCAGTAACTCGGTCTGTGCCACATTAACCCTAGTTGGCCCAGTCTAACCCCATCAACCCCAGGCTCAACCACACCCTGAACACTCACAGCCAACAACATAACCCCCAGCCCTTAACTATATCTGTAAATGTCTCCCACCCTGTCCAACTTCATTCCTCTTTCTCACTCCCTCTCTGCTTGGCATGTCCACTCTCCCTTCATTCCTTACCTCTGGCAGTGCTCGCCCTCTGGCGCTGTCTTGCACCGTCTCTTGGATAACTAGGCACTGAGTCCAATCTACTCCAACAGGAAACTAGAGGCCCAGACAACTCAACTCACACCTTCACCAGCACTTTCCATTGGCCTATCCTTGGCTTTCTTTTCTCTCTCTCTCTCTCTCTCTCTCTCTCTCTCTCTCTCTCTCTCGCTCTCGCTCTCTCGCTCTCTCTCGCTCTCTCTCTCTCTCTCTCTCTTACCCACTCACACAAACACAACTCCCCTCTCCCTTGCTCCTCCCAGAGCGTTCTCCACATCTGTTATTGTGAACAGACATGGGAACCCCTCCAAAGGAAATAACGGATGTGACAGACAGAAAAAGAGTGACTTAGCACTGGAGGGTACACATCCTCATGCTTTCCACCGTCACTTAAATACCACAAACAGATAGGCAGGGACAGAGTGAAACTGTTGCAGAGAGTGGTAAAGAGAGAGACAGATAGGCAGGGACAGAGTGAAACTGTTGGAGAGAGTGGTAAAGAGAGAGACTGATAGAGGTTCTCTGTTATGGCTGAGGCAATGGCAGACTGTGTTTAGTTTAGTATTATAAACTGGGTAGTTTGGGTCCTGGATGCTGATTGGCTGAAAGCTGTGGTATATCAGACAATATACCACAGGTTTGACAGAAAATTACTGCTCTAATTACGTTCATAACCAGTTTATAATAGCAATAAGGCACCTGGGGGGTTTGTGGTATATGATCAATATACCACGGCTAATGGCTGTATCCAGGCACTCTCTGTTGCGTCGTGCTTAAGAACAACCCTTAGCCGTGGTATATTGGTTATAAAACACACCCCCTCGGGCCTTATTGCCAGCTGTCTGGCTGCTTCATAGGACTGTGCTTTTTGACGGTCTCTCAGTCTAACAGCCATAAAATGAGCCGTTAGTGCAGCATCGACCAGAGACAAAGAAATCTCAACTCCCATGAGATTAGGCATGTAATAAAGCCTCATTAACTCTGAACAGATTCTTAAACATTTAACAAGACTCTATAATATACTGTCTTCACGTAAGGCCAAACCATTGCGGGTAACTCAACACTAAGCGCACATCAATGGTTGATGTCAACGGGATATTTGCGTGAAAGTTCAAGATACAGTCTCAAGATAAGATAAGACAAGGCTCATATAGCTGTGCTCAGTATCTTGTTTTAGTGACACTACTGCATTAGGTTGTTTACGTTATGGATATGGTTGAATATAGGTTATCAACCCTGTGCAGCTTAATGATGCGTTCTAACATGTTTACAAAAAGACTCACATTCCCAGCAGCCTGGTCACCATGGTGCCAAAACGGTCGAACAGGAAGCCATTGGGCAGCAGCAAGAAGTTGTTCATGAAGGAAGCGATAGTGAAGATGAGGGAGAACTGTTCATCCTGAGCACTGCAGTCTGACACACACACACACACACACACACACACACACACACACACACACACACACACACAATCAGAGTGCTGTCAGTATGGGCAGGTGTGTGTGCATGAGTGTGCCCAGGCCTCTGAATGACCTTAAACATTTTTATTTGTATTTTAAGATATACTGTGAATCCAAACAAATGATACATTATGTTTGAAACGGGATGGTGAGGTGTCTCAGTCACTGACCTAGGAATTGTGTTCCATTGACCCCGGTAGTGTTGACACACAGGTAGCTGAAGTAGCCTTCCGTCTTCAGGACGAACACCAGGGAGGCCCAGCCAAAAACGACCCCCGCAAAACACAGGCACTCCAGCAGTCCTGTGACCAGGGTCAGCCACCGCCGCACCACCACCTCACCCTCACAACCCAGCATGGTCTTGTCCCGCACTTTCACTCTTTTTAGGTTCCCTGGTGGAGTCACTTCACCTAAGAGAGAAAACAAGAAAAATAGAAAATCAGAAAACAAAACCCAACAAAGATTTTTAAAAGCCGGGGCCTCCCGGGTGGCGCAGTGGTCTAGGGCACTGCATCGCAGTGCTAACTGCGCCACCAGAGTCTCTGGGTTCGCGCCCAGGCTCTGTTGCAGCCGGCCGCGACCGGGAGGTCCGTGGGGCGACGCACAATTGGCATAGCGTCGTCCGGGTTAGGGAGGGTTTGGCCGGTAGGGATATCCTTGTCTCATCGCGCTCCAGCGACTCCTGTGGCGGGCCGGGCGCAGTGCGCGCTAACCAAGGGGGCCAGGTACACAGGCTGGCTTCCGGGTTGGAGGCGCGCTGTGTTAAGAAGCAGTGCGGCTTGGTTGGGTTGTGCTTCGGAGGACGCATGGCTTTCGACCTTCGTCTCTCCCGAGCCCGTACGGGAGTTGTAGCGATGAGACAAGATAGTAATTACTAGCGATTGGATACCACGAAAATTGGGGAGAAAATGGGATAAAATTTAAAAAATAAATAAATAAAAATAAGATTTTTAAAAGCCCATCTCTTCTCTGAAAGTGATTTCAAATCTCAATGACTCTCTTGAATGCCCTCTTGAATAGCATATACCCTAAAATAATGCTTTTCTGTGTCGTTTTGAGCGACTGGCCATTGCATTTTGCTGCAATCGCATTGAAGGCAAACATACATTTCTAACATTCCAAACACATTGCCAAAGAAACTAGATGTAATAAAAAAGAGACAACTGCTCTGTCGCAACATTCAGTTCTGTGGACAAATGAACCACTTACTCACAGATCAGAAGAAGATCTCCAGCTACTCTTAGAAAACTACTCCCCTCACTTCCCTCAACTCTCTTTTATAGTTTATATAGCCTTCCTTCCACCCAGTCTCCCCTCCCCTTCATTTGACCCCTCCTCTCCAATTTTCAGGGTTTTGTCTGATGGCGAACACATGAATGTGAAGGAAAAGATACAACGAAAGAAAGCCAATACACACCATGAAAGCAAATTAAATGACATATGGGAGAGATACTTCCAAAATTACCCATCTGTAAAAAGGACTGTTCATTTATCTGTACTGTTTTGCTTGTCTAAACTGTTGCTATTTACATTGCTAGTGAATGACCAGTGTCTTTCAATGCGTATCAAGGGCATTAGCACTTAGCCTTTAACATTCATGTGATCCCTCTCTCACTCATTCACTCCCTACTAGTAGTCAACAGGGCTGGAAGACTCAATGGGTGATGCAAGTAAACTATGAATAACGACCACAAGGTCTGATAATGTCATAATTCAGTTTTTACACCTCGGATCACAAGACCCTCTTTGCCAGAACACAGCGTAACTTCCTCAAATCCATGACCGCATACGTCAAAAGAGACAGAGAGAGAGAGCGAAAGAGAGAAATAGAGACAGAGAGAGAGATATAAATATAGACAGAGCGAGAGAGAGGATGATTACTTTACAACACACTCAGACACACACACACACACAGCTTGGTACTCTGCTGTGTTGAAGGTCAGGGTGAAGTTCTTCTCTCTTTCAGATGCGTTCAGGGCTGAGAAGTCAAAAGCATCTGGGAAGAAGCGATGGATGAGTGCACAGAACACCGGCCCATCACACCATGAAGATGAGAAGTTCTCTACGGAAATGCCCCGGGAAAGAGGTGGCAGGCAGAGAGAAATTGCGACAGAGAGAGAGAGAATGAAAGAGGGAGAGAGAAATAGAGAGAAAGAGAGAGAAAGAGATATTGAGACAAGAGAGAGCGAGAAAGCGAAATAGAGTCAGAGAAAGAGAGAGTTGAGATAAAAACATACAGTCTATCACACATAAAGAAACAGTTATCAAACATACAGAGTCAGAGAGATCCTACATTCCCATCCTATTCAGATCCATGACTTGTCATGTGTGATAGGATTTATCTTATGCATAATAAACTCAGGAAAAAAAGAAACATCCTCTCACTGTCAACTGCGTTTATTTTCAACAAACTTAAGATGTGTAAATATTTGTATGAACATAACAAGATTCAACAACTGAGACATGAACTGAACAAGTTCCACAGTCATGTGACTAACAGAAATGGAATAATGTGTCCCTGAACAAAGGCGGGGGGGTCAAAATCAAAAGTAACAGTCAGTATCTGGTGTGGCCACCAGCTGCATTAAGTACTGCAGTGCATCTCCTCCTCATGGACTGCACCAGATTTGCCAGTTCTTGCTGTGAGCTGTTACCCCAATCTTCCACCAAGGCACCTGCAAGTTCCCGGACATTTCTGGGGCGGAATGGCCGTAGCCCTCACCCTCCGATCCAACAGGTCCCAGACGTGCTCAATGGGATTGAGATCCGGGCTCTTCGCTGGCCATGGCAGAACACTGACATTCCTGTCTTGCAGGAAATCACGCACAGAACGAGCAGTATGGCTGGTGGCATTGTCATGCTGGATGAGCCTACAGGAAGGGTACCACATGAGGGAGGAGGATGTCTTCCCTGTAACGCACAGCGTTGAGATTGCCTGCAATGACAACAAGCTCAGTCCGATGATGCTGTGACACACCGTCCCCAGACCATGACGGACCCTCCACCTCCAAATCGATCCCGCTCCAGAGTACAGGCCTCGGTGTAACGCTCGTTCCTTCGACGATAAAAGCGAATCCGACCATCACCCCTAGTGAGACAAAACCGCGACTCGTCAGTGAAGAGCACTTTTTGCCAGTCCTGTCTGGTCCAGCGATGGTGGGTTTGTACCCATAGGCAACGTTGTTGCCGGTGATGTCTGGTGAGGACCTGCCTTACAACAGGCCTACAAGCCCTCAGTCCAGCCTCTCTCAGCCTATTGTGGACAGTCTGAGCACTGATGGAGGGATTGTGCGTTCCTGGTGTAACTCAGGCAGTTGTTGTTCCCATCCTGTACCTGTCCCGCAGGTGTGATGTTCGGATGTACCGATCCTGTGCAGGTCTTGTTACACGTGGTCTGCCACTGCGAGGACGATCAGCTGTCCGTCCTGTCGCCCTGTAGCGCTGTCTTAGGCATCTCACAGTACGGACATTGCAATTTATTGCCCTGGCCACGTCTGCAGTCCTCATGCCTCCTTGCAGCATGCCTAAGGCACGTTCACGCAGATGAGCAGGGCATCTTTATTTTGGTGTTTTTCAGAGTCAGCAGAAAGGTATTTTTAGTGTCCTAAGTTTTCATAACTGTGACCTTATAACTTACGACCGTTCCACAGATGCATGTTTATTAATTGTTTATGGTTCATTGAACCAGCATGGAAACAGTGTTTAAACCCTTTACAATGAGGATCTGTGATGTTATTTGGATTTTTACTAATTATCTTTGAAAGACAGAGTTCATATGGCAGATAGACTTATGTATTGGAACTCTTCCTCTCCCGCACTTTAGTCTGGGGGAACTAGTGGTCAACATGCCAGATGTAAATAGACTCTGTTTTCAAGTTACTGGCCCCAAACTGCACTGGTCAGCAGATTTTCGGGCAGAATTTGTCACAACCATCTTTATAATAACCAGCAACCACGAGTCTCTCTTTCTCCATGACCATCACACTTCTCCTGCCACTGCCAGGAAGCACTGTCCACTTCCTCTTTCAGGGGGCCAGGGAGAGAGAGGGCATCAAGATATCAACCACATGTCTGAATGGATCATCTTAGAGCAAGGGAATCCCATAGAAATATAATGGATGCATGCAATGTTCATCAACTCAACATTGTAGATGGAGGAAGGTTCATGGGCTATTGGGAAGAGAAGATAACCCTATATGTCCTTATCTATTTCTATGGATACCATCCCTCTACGTCCTAGCACGTATCTACAGTTGAAGTCAGAAGTTTACATACACTTAGGTTGGAGTCATTAAAACTAGTTTTTCAACCACTCCACAAATGTCTTGTTAACAAACTATAGTTTTGGCAAGTCGGATAGGACATCTACTTTGTGCATGACACAAGTCATTTTTCCAACAATTGTTTACAGACAGATTATTTCACATACAATTCACTGTATCACAATTCCAGTGGGTCAGAAGTTTACATACACTAAATTGATTGAGCCTTGAAACAGCTTGGAAAATTCCAGAAAATGATGTCATGGCTTTAGAAGCTTCTGATAAGCTAATTGACATCATTTGAGTCAATTGGATGTGTACCTGTGCATGTATTTCAAGGCCTACCTTCAAACTCAGTGCCTCTTTGCTTGACATCATGGGAAAATCAAAAGAAATCAGCCAAGACCTCAGAAGAAAAATTGTAGACCTCCACAAGTCTGGTTCATCCTTGGGAGCAATTTCCAAACGCCTGAAGGGTACCACGTTCATCTGTACAAACAATAGTACGCAAGTATAAACACCATGGGACCACGCAGCCGTCATATTGCTATATCGACATAACCTGAAAGGCCGCTCAGCAAGGAGGAAGACACTGCTCCAAAACCGCCATAAAAAAGCCAGACTATGGTTTGCAACTGCACATGGGGACAAAGATCGTACTTTTTGGAGAAATGTCCTCTGGTCTGATGAAACAAAAATGGAACTGTTCGGCCATAATGACCATCGTTATGTTTGGAGGAAAGAGGGGGTGCCTTGCAAGCCGAAGAACACCATCCCAACCGTGAAGCACGGGGGTGGCAGCATCATGTTGTGGGGGTGCTTTGCTGCAGGAGGGACTGGTGCACTTCACAAAATAGATGGCATCATGAGGAGGGAAAATTATGTGGATATATTGAAGAAACATCTCAAGACATCAGTCAGGAAGTTAAAGCTTGGTCGCAAATGGGTCTTCCAAATGGACAATGACCCCAAACATACTTCCAAAGTTGTGGCAAAATGGCTTAAGGACAACAAAGTCAATGTATTGGAGTGGCCACCACAAAGCCCTGACCTCAATCCTGTAGAAAATTTGTGGGCAGACCTGAAAAAGCGTGTGCGAGCAAGGAGGCCTACAAACCTGACTCGGTTACACCAGCTCTGTCAGGAGGAATGGGCTTAAATTCGCCCAACTTATTGTGGGAAGCTTTTGGAAGGCTACCCGAAACGTTTGACCCAAGTTAAACAATTTAAAGGCAATGCTACCAAATACTAATTGAGTGTATGTAAACTTCTGACCCACTGGGAATGTGATGAAAGAAATAAAAGCTGAAATAAATAATTCTCTCTACTATTATTCTAACATTTCACATTCTTAAAATAAAGTGGTGATCCTAACTGACCTAAGACAGGGAATTTTTACTAGGATTAAATGTCAGGAATTGTAAAAAACTGAGTTTAAATGTATTTGGCTAAGGTGTATGTAAACTTCCGACTTCAACTGTATATAATATACAAACTGGAGAGGAAACAGAGGAGCGAGGGTTGAAATGGCCTTTTTAAAGTGTGTGTTTGTTTCCCTTTTTAGAGCTGGTCTAGGAGGAGCGGGAGGGGAGGGTGTCCTTGGGTTTACAATAAAATAAAGTGGTGATCCTAACCGATAGGGAATTTTTCTAGGATTAACTGTCAGGAATTGAGAAAAATTGAGTATTTGGCTAAGGTGTATGTAAACTTCCAACTTCAACTGTATTATAACACCATGATTGTCACCCCAACACATCAGTCCAACTCACAACCCTGCAAACAACAGCTGTCACTCAAACAGCCACTATAATAGAATTAACAGTAGTGACAGCAGTTTTAGAACTGATTCATGTCAACACGCTTACAACCAAAACAATTTTGATGTAACCGAGTAATAATACGCAGCTTATTTTATACAGACGAGACTGAACAAAAGCTATCATTGGAGTGACTGCCATGAAACAGGGAATAGGAGCAGATTCTGAATCCTTGGCTGCAGCAGGTTCAGACCGAATAGAATAAGAGTCATCATGACATTGACATGTGAGCAAGCATGAACAGAGATCATTAGCTATTTTACACTGAGTGTCCAAAACATTAAGAACACTTTCCTAATATTGAGTTGCCCTTAGAACAGCCTCAATTCGTCTGGGCATGGACTACAAGTTGTCCAAAGCATTCCACAAGGATGCTGGCCCATGTTGACGCCAATGCTTCCCACAGTTGTGTCAAGTTGGCTGGATGTTCTTTAGGTGATGGACCATTCTTGATACGCCCGGAAAAAAACTCAGCAGCATTGCAGTTCTTAACACAAACCAGTGCACCTGGCATCTACTACCATAACCTGTTCAAAGGCACTTAAATATTTTGTCTTTCTTGCCTATTCACCCTCTGAATTGCACACATACACAATTCATGTCTCAATTGTCTCAAGGCTTAAAAAATATTATTTAACCCGTCTCCTCTGGTTGAAGTGGATGTATCAAGTGACATCAATAAGGGATCGTAGCTTTCACCTGAATTCAACTGATCAGGCTATGTCAATGATCACCAAATAGATTCAGCCGCAGCCGATTTTTTCTGGTGTTTATGGTCGGGGGCCATAACATAATTTGCCTATAAATAATTTGCAGACTGCAAATTGACCGCAAGAAGCCCAAACAGATATGTTTGACTTAAACATAAAAATGTCAAACCTTGCTTACATTTGTATACGATCACGTGTCTCTCTATTATGCGTGGGAATATTTGCGAACAGTCTTCTTAAATGCAAATCACTTGGAGCTGATTTCCTGGTGTTTTCAGTCTTTTATGTCCAACATTGAAAATTCCACAATTAAAATATTTTTTTGCTCAGATAACTTGGGGAACCCTGGTCTATATCATGGAAAGGTGTCCTTGATGTTTTCTATACTCAGTGTATGTTGCGCTGTTAGTGTAGCTCCGTGTACATACAGTAGCCTACGTAGCCTATGTCACGTCACGGTTGGAGATATGACTAGCGCCAGGCTGCAGCAGCAATACAAATTTGGAACAATGATTAACAGAACCGTTAAGTAAGCCTTTGCTTTTGTATCAGTCCATCTCAACTTGAGCCAAATCAATCTGGTAATGAGCTTATTTCTCAACTGTGTTCAACAGAATACTACACTTTCCCTCAACTAAAGCATATTGTCATATGGGAAACTTGTTACAATTTCGGGGAATAGCCTAGCTATAGCTCGACATGAAGGCAAACCCGCAACAGATATACCAACCACTGAACCAGTACCAACATTATCGATGTGTTATTTCACATCAGCTAACATAACATAAGTAGCCTGTGAGCGTAGGGTGCCAGTCTGTTTGTGTCAGCATCATGCCACTCCTTGTCAATGTCATCAATGAAGGAATTTAAATTATATCGAAAACAGATTTTGGTCCAGTCTAACAGAAGTAATCCCTCTGTGTCCTACCGTTTTTATTGTAAATGGGTTTTAAAATGCGTTGTTACTAGCAAATAGGTAGTAAGTTGTCTGTTGCTATTATTATAAGCATGGGTCTGTTATTGGAAAAGTGTACAAAAAAGGACCCACCAGAACGCAATCCTCTTTGATTTGCCCTGAATTCGTACACCCCCGCGCCCTGCTGACACCACATATAGCCAGAACACAGTGGTCTTGCAAACGCAATTTTTAAAATATATATATATATATATATAAAAAAGTCAGGCAGGCATGCAGGCAGTCAGCCACTGACTTCACTGTCAAGCCTCGAGCATTGCTCTTCAGCCTGAGGTCTGTCTTGCACAATAAATATGTAACTTGAAAGGCATGACAGACATATGATAGCTATTAAGACCAGTGGCGACCCGTCATTTAGGGCAGGTGGGGCTTTAGCAAAAAAATAAATACTAAATTCAAAAAAATAAAAATACAATTGATGCCTGTTTTTTTCCTGTTCTTTTGGCATAAATACAAGTCACATATCAGTTTGCAAATAATGTAAAAATATTTTTATTGAGTTAATAAAGCTGAATACAAACATGGTCTCTTTTTTGCTTTCTTGACTAAGCCAGCTCCCAAATGCAGGTGTTTCCGCCTAGCTGAGTGCTTTCTGTGATGGAGGGGCAGTCAGCGGAAAATACAGAGCATAGGCGTTGGTAATCTTCTCTAGTTGCACCGTGATTGGCTCAGTGTTCTGTCACTCATGGGGACAATACATCACCACAGAATCTACAGGGAGAACTAGTCAGCTGCCATAGACTTACATTAGAAGTGCCCATCCAAGAAGGCTCAAGATCATTGGCCACAGATAAAATGATGTCAAATCATGTTATATCTACTGTAGTTTGATTGGACTGATCATGTCAACATCGTAATTTCAAAATATTAGCTAGCAAGCTAGACAAGCAGTCATCGTCATAATTCACATCGACAATCTACTGGCAAATCCTTTTCAATCCTTGTCATATGAAGAGAAATTATAGATCAAATGTATCGGTGCTCGTCGGCCATTGGACTTAAACATTACAGAAGAAGTTGGAAATCGCAAATTCAACAATTAGTGGTTTGGAAGGAATCAGTGGCTAACTGCAAAAGTTGCAAAGCAATCACTATTTTGCTTCCCCTGCCTGCTATTCAGTGGAGAGGGTGTGTGGCCCAAGTCTCAGTTTAAGGGTCTCTTTTCCAAGCTTAAAAGGATAAACATTCACACGCAACACCATGGGCCAGGAAAATGTTGACTACATTGGCCATGCTGTCAATCAAGCATGACTTCTACCGTGTTCAAAACAACTAGAAACTCAAGACTGGGAAATTTCAGACTTCAGCGAGTTCAAGACAACTGGGAACTTGGAAAAAAATTAGCTCCGACTGGGAAAATACGTTTTGAACGGTCATCCAACTCGGAATTCCCAAGTCAGGAACTCGGGCCTCTTTCTAGAGCTCCGACCTGAAGATCACTGACGTCATGATTTAACCTTGTTTTTTTCCTGAGTTCTCAGTTGTCTTGAAAACACCATAAATCCAGAGAATGCCAGACTTTGATGACAAAGTTTCATGACAAAATTTGCCCACAAGAAAGACCGCTGCGCCACCTTCCTGTTCAAGTGATCACAGCACAACAAGGTGAGTTCAAAAATGTCTTGTATGCTGCTGCATAAATTATGTAATATACCAGGGAGATATGTATACCGTAGCTAAGAAAGTAATACTAAGTGTATGTTGTGTAGTAAGCTGTTAGTAGCCCATGTGCCTCACCCTAGTAATTTGTTCCCTTTCCCCCTCATAACTTAGCCTACTGTTTTGACTTGGTGGTGCACATGTAGCCTATAGCCTGTTTTAGATAAATGCCATCACCGAATATTGTAAGAACTTTCATTGTCTGTTTATATTCCCCCTTTATTTATCCTACAGTTCTGACTTGGTGTACAGGGAGAATACTGTAAGAACGGCCCATGTTCTGAATTCATTTCAAAAGTGCTGAACAAATAGTTATATTGACTACATCCGTCTTAGCTCGCTCATTAATGTCTTAATCGAAGTTACGGATTGCCTCTTATCCACTCATCGTTCCCTTATGCCATAGTTTGTACATCTCAATTGTCAGTAGAAACTACATTTGTTTAAGTAAGTCAGCCATATCAGCTACAGTGCATTCGGAAAGTATTCAGACCCCTTGACTTTTTCCACACTTTGTTATGTTACAGCCTTATTCTAAAATTGATTAAATAAAACAATCTACGCACAATACTCCATAATGACAATGTGAAAACACCTTTTTAGAAATTCTTGCCAATCTATTCAAAAGAAAAAACAGAAATACCTTATTTACATAATATTCAGACCCTTTGCTATAAGACTTGAGCTCAGGTGCATCCTGTTTCCATTGATAATCCTTGAGATGTTTCTACAACTTGATTGGAGTCAACCTGTGTTAAATTCATTTGATTGGACATGATTTGGAAAGGCACACACCTGTTGTATGTGCATCATTCTTAAATGGAGGAATTTTGGAACCACCAAGACTCTTCCTAGAGCTGGCTGCCCCGGCCAAACTGAGCAATCAGGGGAGAAGGGCTCTGACAGAGCTCCAGAGAGATGTGGAGATGGGAGAACTGTGGAGATGGGAGAACCTTCCAGAAGGACAACCATTTCTGCAGCACTACACCAATCAGGCCTTTATGGTAGAGTGGCCAGACACAAGACACTCCTCAGTAAAAGGCACATGACAGCCCGCTTTGAGTTTGCCCAAAGGCACCTGAAGGACTCAGACTCTGGTCTGACGAAACCAAGATTGAACTCTTTGGCCTGAATGCCATGCGTCACATCTGGAGGAAACCTGGCACCATCCCTACAGTGAAGTATGGTGGTGGCAGCATCATGTTGCTTGGATGTTTTTCAGCGATAGGGACTGGGAGACTAGTCAGGATTGAGGGAAAGATGAACAGAGCAAAGTACAGAGAGATCCTTGATGAAAACCTGTTCCAGAGCGCTCAGTACCTCAGATTGGGGCGAAGGTTCACCTTCCAACAGGACATCGACCCTAAGCACACAGCCAAGACAACGCAGAATTGGCTTCGGGACAAGTCTCTGAATGTCCTTGAGTGACCCAGCCAGAGCCCAAACCTGAACCCGATCAAACATCTCTGGAGAGACCTGAAAATAGCTTTGCAGCGAAGCTCCCCATCCAACCTGACAGAGCTTGAGAGGATCTGCAGAGAAGAATGAGAGAAACTCCATATATACAGGTGCACCAGTCTTTTAGCGTCATACACAAGAAGACTCAAGGCTTTAATCGTTGCCAATGGTGCTTCAACAAAGTAGTGAGTAAATGGTCTGAATACTTACGTAAATGTCATATTTCAGTCTTTTTTTTAAATAAAAATTTGCAAACATTAAAAATAATCTGTTTGCTTTGTCATTATGGGGTAATGTGTGCAGATTGATGAGGGGGAAAAATGATTTAATGCATTTTAGAATAAGGCTGTGACGTAACAAAATATGGAAAAAGTCAGGGGCTCTGAATACTTTCCCGAATACACTGTATGTTTTTTAAAAAGGCAGTTAACAAGGCTGAATGAACTGTTTTGCTGCCAGACAAGGCTCAGCTTATTGCCAGGTGTACCAGTGGTAAGGATTCACTCCATGGTGCTGAAAAGAAAGCTCTGCTGTTGGGACAGCTTTATGTAGGCCCTAACAGTTTGTGGGCACCGTTGGTCACTATTATAGTGCAATCAATGTGTTATTTAGTGTTGTGTAGTGGCTTGCTGGCATGCATACCACATCATCCACATCACCACATGACCCCTCCCTTCTCAGCCTCCAGTATTTATGCAGCAGTAGTTTATGTGTTGGGGGGCTAGGGTCAGTTTGTTATATCTGGAGTACTTCTCCTGTCTTATCCGGTGTCCTGTGTGAATTTAAGTATACCCTCTCTAATTCTCTCTTTCTTTCTCTCTCTCAGAGGACCTGAGCCCTAGGACCATGCCTCAGGACTACCAGGCATGATGACTCCTTGCTGTCCCCAGTCCACCTGGCCGTGCTTCTGCTCCAGTTTCAACTGTTCTGCCTGCGGCTATGGAACCCTGACCTGTTCACCGGACGTGCTACCTGTCTCAGACCTGCTGTTTTCAACTCTCTAGAGACAGCAGAAGCGGTAGAGATACTCTTAATGATCGGCTATGAAAAGCCAACTGACATTTACTCCTGAGGTGCTGACTTGCTGCACCCTCGACAACTATTGTGATTATTATTATTTGACCATGCTGGTCATTTATGAACATTTGAACATCTTGGCCATGTTCTGTTATAGTCTCCACCCGGCACAGCCAGAAGAGGACTGGCCACCCCTCATAGCCTGGTTCCTCTCTAGGTTTCTTCCTAGGTTTTGGCCTTTCTAGGGAGTTATTCCTTCTACACCTGCATTGCTTGCTGTTTGGGGTTTTAGGCTGGGTTTCTGTACAGCACTTTGAGATATCAGCTGATGTAAGAAGGGCTATATAAATACATTTGATTTGATTTGATCATCCAAATCCAGACAGCTGATGTTCTGATAGAACTGCAAAATCTGGATCCTACAAATTAGCTGGGCTAGACAATCTGGACCCTCTCTTCCTAAAATTATCTGCCGCCATTGTTGAAACCCCTATTACTAGTCTGTTCAACCTTTCTTTTGTATCGTCTGAGATTCCTAAAGATTGGAAAGCAGCCACGGTCATCCCCCTCTTCAAAGGGGGAGACACTCTAGACCCAAACTGTTACAGACCTATATCCATCCTGCCCTGCCTTTCTAAAGTCTTCGAAAGCCAAGTGAACAAACAGATCACCAACCATTTCGAATCCCACTGTACTTTCTCCGCTATGCAATCCGGTTTCCGAGCTGGTCACGGGTGCACCTCAGCCACGCTCAAAGTCCTAAACGGTATCATAACCGCCATCGATAAAAGACAGTACTGTGCAGCCGTCTTCATCGACTTGACCAAGGATTTCGACTCTGTCAATCACCGTATTCTTATCAGCAGACTCAACAGCCTTGGTTTCTCAAATGACTGCCTCGTCTGGTTCACCAACTACTTCTCCGACAGAGTTCAGTGTGTCAAATCGGAGGGCCTGTTGTCCGGACCTCTGGCAGTCTCTATGGGGGTGCCACAGGGTTCAGTTCTCGGGCCGACTCTTTTCTCTGTTTTTACCAATGATGTCGCTCTTGCTGCGGGGGATTCTTTGATCCACCTCTACGCAGACAACACCGTTCTGTATACATCTGGCCCTTCTTTGGACACTGTGGTAACAAACCTCCAAACAAGCTTCAATGCCATACAACTGTCGTGGCAGAATCAGATTTAGCTAGGTAACATAGATAGATAAGATGTTATTTTCATCATATGCTTGTGAGATACTTGTCATTAGAATGGTGGCCTTTGGACTATAGGGTTTACAGTGCATTTTCCCTTCTGAGCTAGGGATTAGTAACTTGGGGCCAGAGAGGGGAGAGGTCAGGCTTGTCTTCATAAGTCAATGTATCTGTTAAACCATGTGGTGCTATGTAGAATATCAGAAGGGGAGGAGGACAGAATGGAAAGTTGTTTTCTTATGAATGTGTCTGTAACTATAATCTTAAACCATGTGACGGGATGGCGTTATTAATGGGGAACCAGTTAGTTATCTCATACAATGTCTGTAGGCCAGTCACTCCCTACTTTTCTCATAGGGGGAAGGAGTTTGGCAGTTTTTGGAACCATTGTATTTCCCCTCTGAGGTTGCCCTTATCTTGATCTAGTATATGACCTAAGAGGCTCACTGTCTTTTCTGAGTTTATCCAGGAGGGGGTGTATTTGAGATGGGAGTATCTCAAATGACAATTGATATATGCCATTGGATGAGGTAATGGTTGGTAGACAGTGAAGTACCAAGCATGAGATTGAAACCTTGTCTTGGGAGATCAAACTGAACGATGATTTATAGCTGATGCTGTCTAGCGATAGGATACTCCTCTTTCGGGTAAAGGATTCTTTGTAAGTTGAGAGGGGTGAATCTTGGCTATAAATTAAACTAAGAATTGTTTTGTAAGCACTCTCAGAGAATTCATTTATAGACACTGAATTGATCTGAGAGTCAAAAAAGGGCTTTGGTGAAGCTTGTATATATAGTATATCACAAAAGTGAGTACACCCCTCACATTTTTGTAAATATTTGAGTATATATTTTCATGTGACAACACTGAAGAAATGACACTTTGCTACAATGTAAAGTAGTGAGTGTACAGCTTGTATAACAGTGTAAATTTGCTGTCCCCTCAAAATAACTCAACACACAGCCATTAATGTCTAAACCGCTGGCAACAAAAGTCAGTACACCCTTAAGTGAAAATGTCCAAATTGGGCCCAAAGTGTCAATATTTTGTGTGGCCACCATCATTTTCCAGCACTGCCTTAACCCTCTTGGGCATGGAGTTCACCAGAGCTTCACAGGTTGCCACTGGAGTCCTCTTCCACTCCTCCATGACGACATCACGGAGCTGGTGGATGTTAGAGACCTTGCACTCCTCCACCTTCCGTTTGAGGATGCCCCACAGGTGCTCAATAGGGTTTAGGTCTGGAGACATGCTTGGCCAGTCCATCACCTTTACCCTCAGCTTCTTTAGCAAGGCAGTGGTCGTCTTGGAGGTGTGTTTGGGGTCGTTATCATGTTGGAATACTGCCCTGCGGCCCAGTCTCCGAAGGGAGGGGATCATGCTCTGCTTCAGTATGTCACAGTACATGTTGGCATTCATGGTTCCCTCAATGAACTGTAGCTCCCCAGTGCCGGCAGCACTCATGCAGCCCCAGACCATGACACTCCCACCACTATGCTTGACTGTAGGCAAGACACACTTGTCTTTGTACTCCTCACCTGGTTGCCGCCACACACGCTTGACACCATCTGAACCAAATAAGTTTATCTTGGTCTCATCAGACCACAGGACATGGTTCCAGTAATCCATGTCCTTAGTCTGCTTGTCTTCAGCAAACTGTTTGCGGGCTTTCTTGTGCATTATCTTTAGAAGAGGCTTCCTTCTGGGACGACAGCCATGCAGACCAATTTGATGCAGTGTACGGCGTATGGTCTGAGCACTGACAGGCTGACCCCCCCACTCCTTCAACCTCTGCAGCAATGCTGGCAGCACCGATTATTATTATTATTATTATTATTATTTGACCATGCTGGTCATTTATGAACATGTTCTGTTATAACCTCTAACAAATCATTTTTGGGGGTATTTGTAGCCTACTTTAATTTATATATTTTTGTCAACTTTTACTTTTATTCCACTACATTCCTAAAGAAAATATGTACTTTGTACTCCCATACATTTTCCCTGACACCCAAAAGTACTAGTTACATTTCGAATGCTCAGGCGGGACAGCAATATGGTACAATTCACAGACCTGTCAATATAATGCGTTGTCATCCCTACTACCTCTGATCTGGCGGACTCACTAAACACAAATGCTGCGTTTATAAATAATGCCTGAGTGTTGGAGTGTGCCCCTGGCTGTCCATAAATTAAAAAACAAGAAAATTGTGCCATCCATCTGGTTTGCTTAATATATGGAATTTGATGTATAGCATTTACTTTTACTTCCTACTTTTACTCAAGTATGACAATTGAGAACTTTTTCCTCCACTGTACTTAAGTATATTTAAAACCAGATACTTTTAGACTTTTACTCAAGTAGTATTTTACTGGGTGACTTTCACTTTTACTTGAGTCATTTTCTATTAAGGTATCTTTACTTTTACTCTACTCTTTTCCAACACTGCGTTTACGTTTGACACTTTAGTCATTTAGCAGGTGCTCTTATCCAGAGCAACTTACAGTTAGTGCCTAGTGGTTAGAGCATTGGGCCAGTTACGAACAAGGCAGTTAACCCACTGTTCCCTGGTAGGTTGTCATTGTAAATAAGAATTTGTTCTTAACTGACTTGCCTAGTTAAATGAAGGTTAAATAAATAAAAACATCTTATGATAGCTAGGTGAGACAACCACATATTAAACATACAGGAAACGAACATTCCATTTATGCCAAACGATGAATATATATAATTTTGCGCCCAAAACTATTTTACTTCACTAAAATGTACATACAATCTATAAATTAAAACATCTGAGAAAAGTAATATTTTACACACACATGAAGGTACCTATATATATATATATATATATATATATATATATATATATATATTCAGCTTTATTTAACCAGGTAGGCCAGTTGAGAACAAGTTCTCATTTACAACTGCGACCTATAAGCAATCATTTCTGATGAAAAACAAAAAATCATCAGGAAGTGGATCTTCCAGCAAGACAATTACCCCAATTGCTAATCAAAATCCACAAAGAAATGGCTAACCATAAAATCAACATTTTACAATGGCCAAGTCTCCGGACTTGAACCCCATTGAAAACCTGTGGATGGAATTGAAGAGGGCAGTACATGAGCGCAGATGAAGGATGTCAAAGATCTGGAAAGATTCTGCATGGAGGAATGATCTAAGATCCCTCCCAACGTGATCTCCAATCTCATAATTTGTTGGGGTGTGTTGTTACCCTCACAAGGATAGAGTGCTGAAGTAATCATTTTGACCCTTATCTTTTTTCGATTTTTCTCTGAGCAATTGTATTAGTATAAAATAATATAATTTTCTATTTGATTATGGACCCCACTGTATATCAGTACGAATCTGGTTGGACATTACAGGACATTAGCATTCTGCTGTGAATAAAAGAGAGAAAGAGAGAGAGAGAGAGAGCGAGAGAGATAGAGAGAGAGAGAGAGAGAGAGAGAGAAGGAAAAAGAGCCAGAGAGGAAAGAGAGACCGAGTATATTCACACCTACTGATATACTAGTCGCTGCAGTTTATTAACACTGTATTGAGAGCCAGAAAAACAGAAAGAGAGAGAGGTGTTAAGACAAACAGGACAGACAGAAGTGGACACTGACTTAATAGAGAGAGAGAAAGCAGGACACAGTGACCACAGCGAACCCAGAGGGCTACAGGTACCACACAAGGTAAGGGCTGCACCTCTCCTACCACTCAACTCACACGCTTTTATCAACATCAAAGATTCACTGCATGTGTACGTGGAAGTGTTGGTCTCTGTATGTCCTGTACTCCATGTATGTGTGTTGAACTGTGAACTGTATTGATTGTTACTATTTCTGTTAACTCTTATATCTGAATGACTGCATTTACTTTGAGATTAAATAGGCCATTAAGGTGATTGGGATCAGGGTAAGAATTCAATTTAATTTGAGTAGAGTCCCAACTATGCAAATCTGTTTGCTAGGGCTTGACTTGAGACTATAATGTGTGTGTGTGTGTGTGTGTGTGTGTGTGTGTGTGTGTGTGTGTGTGTGTGTGTGTGTGTGTGTGTGTGTGTGTGTGTGTGTGTGTGTGTGTGTGTGTGTGTGTGTGTGTGTGTGAGTGTGTGTGTGTGTGTCTGTCTGTCTATGTATGTGTGTATTTGCACACACGTATACATGTGTGTACTTATGCATGTTTGTGTGTGTATGTATCTGTGTACCCATGGTTTCCAGAGCAGATGCAGCTGTCCTGGCTGTTGGACTGTGCCGATGTCACTAGCTCTATTTCTGGAACCTGTGTTGTTCAAAGGGTCAGATAAAGTGACTTGGAATCCTAGCGAAGGCAGGAGGGGGGCAGGGGGGCACTCACTAACCACACACCAGAGAGCACTGACAGAGAGATATAAGAAAGACAGAGAGAGAGAGAAAGAGAGAAAAAGAGAGGGAGAGAGAGCAAGAGAGATTTCTGCCTAGAACTTTGAGGCTACACTGATTGATGGAATGGGCGTTGAATGAACATAGATATTGAATGATCAGGAGCAATTCAATAACCTTGGAAAGGAAGAGTCTGATTTGACTTTATGCTTCAGAAGAAGTTGGACAAACAGACAAAGGAAGTCCATCAAACCATGGACGATGTATCACTCCACCAGGAGGATTCTGGGAACGATGCAACAGCCAACCAGATAGAGGACAACAACAACAACCAGGTGTGTGTGTTGATGAAGGAAACACACCCAAAACCGATACAGACAACACCAAGACAATAGGCATACAGAGACAAACCTCAACCACCTACAGACAAACAAATACACACTTTTTTTCAAGAAACAAAAACACATACAACATGAGCCATGTAGTTTTACCATGAGGTGGCAGAGTTGTATTTGCGATGTGGTCCAATGTAGTATTTGGAGCGAAGATAGTGGGAGGGGTTGGTGGTGGTCATGGCTGGGCAACACCTGTTCCTGTGTCAAATTCTGGCACAGGAATGTTGCTGCCTTTCTCTCTCTCTCTCTCAACACACACACACACACACACACACACACACACACACACACACACACACACACACACACACACACACACACACACACACACACACACACACACACACACACACACACACACACACACACACACACACACACACACACACACACACGTGTCCATCCTATTTCCACTGATGAGTCACTACCCTGAAACATGACCAGGAGTGACACCTGGGACAGTTCCTCAAGTGCACTTACCTAACATAAATCCAACATACTGTATTATCTGCAACGTTATATATCTTAAAAGTAAGTTGAATATTTGCATTACATAAAAACAACATAAACATGTAATATGTTTCAGTTGTAACTTATTAAAGTCATGAAACATTATGATAGACATGTGTGTAATATTACAGCCATAAACAACTCTGTACAGCCGGGGGCATGTGTTCTGAGCACCAAAGTAGCTATGGGGATTCCCTGGAGTGAAGCAGACTAATTTCCTATTTAAGTACTTAACTATGTATACTGTCACTTTACATAGTCTCTCCCCTCAACAACTGATTTAAAATCAGGTCTCTGACAACAGTTATGTCCTATAATCCTAACCAAAACTACCTCAAGTGCTCAGAATTGCCAATTGTAATCTTATCTGGTTTGTCTCTCAGACAGAGAGAGAAGCTCCAGTCCAGGAGTGTGGCCCCCCGAAGAGAGAGCACCTGACGGAGGACACAGTGGAAGGTCATAGGGTCAAGTCAGGGGCTAATAGGGTGAAAACTCCAGAACAGGCAACAGGGGCTAGCATTGAAAACATAGAGGAGTCTCAGCCAGTAACCGACACCAATGAGGTTAATGGTGAAGAGGCTTGTAAGGGTGAGGAAGGGCCGTGTCATGGTGCAGACACCGAAGAAACAGAAGACCACAAATTGGTGAACGGAGAGGGGGAGAGAGAGATGGAGGAGCACAAGAATAGAAAGGGGCAAGAGGTGGTCAAGAAAGGAGAGATTGAGAAAGAGAAAGAGGAGCTGAAAGAGGACAAAGAGAAGGGGGGAGAAAATAATGCCAGGAAAGAGGGGAAGGGGGGGAAAATAGAAAAGAGAAAAGGAGATGAAGAGAATAGGAAAGACAGAAAAATAAAGGCAGGGAAGGGAGAGGCAGGGAAGGAAGTTGCAGGGAAAGGAGATGCAGGGAAGGGAGAGGAAGGGAAGGGAGAGGGAGGAGAGGCAGAGGAAGGGAAGGCACCAGACAACAAGAGCAAAGCAGTAAAAGAAAAGGAAGGGGCAGGAGGAGGAAAGGTTAAAGAGAAAAGCAAAGAGGTGGAGAAGCAAGGGAAGACCAAAAGAAAGAGTGGCTTGAATCCCACCGCCTCTACCCCATCCTCTGCAGCCCCCTCTGTGGTCCGACCCCGGAACTCTGCCCGCTCTGCCAGGATGTCCAGAAAAAATGACATCATAGCAAAGTTCCAGCAAAATGCACCTGAGTAAGTTCTGACATGTATAATGTGTTCCAATGTGTATAATTAAATCTATAATCTGTATTAATATAACAACATTTTAATGGGGAGAGTTGTATTTGTCTTTTGATTTATTTTAAGGACACCGGTTGTCCCCAACTTCAAACTTCAGAGATCATCTATGGCTGTGGCAAGTGGGGCATCAATCAAACAGAAAGTGCTTTCATGGTGTGCCAACAAAACACGCAACTATGAGGTGAGGGGATGGTCATGCACAAGAGACATAAGAGGTGACATCTGGGGAACCATAACCCTGCTTGCCACCCTCTCTTTCCCAGGGTGTTTCCATAGAGAACTTCTCATCTTCATGGTGTGATGGGCTGGCGTTCTGTGCACTCATCCATCGCTTCTTCCCAGATGCTTTTGACTTCTCAGCCCTGAACGCATCTGAGAAAGAGAAGAACTTCACCCTGGCCTTCAACACAGCAGAGTACGAAGCTGTATGTGTGTGTGTGTGTTTGTGTCTGAGTGTGTGTGTGTTGTAAAGTAATCATCCTCTCTCTCTCTGTCTCTCTCTGTCTCTCTGTCTCTCTGTCTCTCTCTCTCTCTCAGGACCATGGCTGACTGCTACCCCCTGTTGGAGGTTGGTGATATGCTCCTGATGGGGAACAGACCAGATCCTATGTGTGTGTTCACCTATGTCCAGGCCCTCTGTCATCACCTCTCCAAAATAGAGAAGGAGAAGAAGGACAAGGAAGAAAAGGAGAAGAAGGACACAGCAGAGGAAAAGAAGAGTGAAAAGATGACCGACGGAGAGGTAGAAACCACTACAGAGAAGAAAGAGGAGGAGAGTGTGGGAGAGGAGAACAAAGGAAAAGATGGGAAAGAGAAAGAAACCGAGGAGAGCTCAGCGGTGGAGGGAGAGAAAGAGAAAGAGAGCGAGGAAAGAGAAGTTGAAGCGCAGGCTTATTAAGCTAATGCTAAAGATACATTGAAAAGACCAAAGGAGAGAGATTCAGAGAGATTAAGAAAGACTTAAGCTACATCATGAAGTAGAGTCTTACAGTGTTCAACACAAGTGTGTGTGTAGCGTATATGAGCATCATTTCTTAAAGAGTGACACATTACTACTGTGTATTGAAAAGCTGGCTTTGTGAAGGTTTGGAATTATGCTCAGATTCCAACAATGTGTGTCAATTGTAACCTGTTGTGATATTTTAAACATTATTTAACATGCTGTGTTTTGGAACTTTGTGCAGAGGAACATTAAACGTCAATGTGTATTATAATGTATTCTTTTGATTTATTCTTCAGACAGACCACCCATGTATACTACCGTTCAAAAGTTTGGGGTCACTTAGAAATGTCCTTGTTTTTGAAAGAAATGCACATTTTTTGTCCATTAAAATAACATCAAATTGATCAGAAATACAGTGTAGACATTGTTAATGTTGTAAATAACTATTGTAGCTGGAAACGGCAAATTTTTTATGGAATATCTACATAGGCATACAGAGGCCCATTATCAGCAACCATCACTCCTGTGTTCCAATGGCACGTTGTGTTAGCTAATCCAAGTTGATCATTTTAAAAGGCTAATTGATCATTAGAAAACCCTTTTGCAATTATGTTAGCACAGCTGAAAACTGCTGTGTTGGTTAAAGAAGCAATAAAACTGGCCTTCTTTAGACCAGTTGAGTATCTGGAGTATCCGCATTTGTGGGTTCGATTACAGGCTCAAAATGGCCAGAAACAGAGTCCTTTCTTCTGAAACTCCGTCTACTCTTGTTCTGAGAAATGAAGGCTATTCCATGTGAGAAATTGCTAAGAAACTGAAGATCTCGTACAACGTTGTTTACTACTCCCTTCACAGAACAGCGCACACTGGATCTAACCAGAATAGAAAGAGGAGTGGGAGGCCCTGGTGCACAACTGAGAACGAGGACAAGTACATTAGAGTGTCTAGTTTGAGAAACAGATGCCTCACAAGTCCTCAACTGGCAGCTTCATTAAATAGTACCCGCAAAACACCAGTCTCAACGTCTACAGTGAAGAGGCGAATCCGGGAGGCTGGCCTTCTAGGCAGAGTTCTTCTGTCCAGTGTCTGTGTTCTTTTGCCCATCTTAATCTTTTCTTTTTATTGGCCAGTTTGAGATATGGCTTTTTCTTTGCAACTCTTTGCAAGCTATGGATCTTTTCATCGAGACCACACTAAATAGCCAATAGGCACACTTGATATTGCACGCCCAGCGGAGAATCAGAGATGAGTGGTGGCATCGGGCCCACATCGATATATAGCCTAATAAGTAACTTACATAAAACACTGAGAAATATAGAAATTCAATCAATTATAAATGACATGAATTCTATTATGTAGTTTCTGTGTCTTTATGTTTTATGTACCGTCTTTTTAAGCACATGACCAATTGAATTTCCCTCTGGTGGGATAATAAAGTTGATTTGAATCTGAATGATCCTCCGCTGGACTAGATCAAAAACAATACTAAACCCTCCCCAAAATCAAATCTAATCTAATCTAATTTTATTGGTCACATACACATGGTTAGCAGATGTTAATGTGAGTGTAGCGAAATGCTTGTGCTTCTAGTTCTGACCATGCAGTAATATCTAACAAGTAATCTAACCTAACAATTTCACAACAACTACCTTATACACACAAGTGTAAAGGAATGAATACGAATATGTACATACAAATATATGAATGAGTGATGGCCGAACAGCATAGGCAAGATGCAGTAGATGGTATAGCGTACAGTATAAACATATGAGATGAGTCATGTAGGGTATGTAAACATGATATAAAGTGGCATTGTTTAAAGTGGCTAGTGATACATTTATTACATCAATTTTTCCATTATTAAAGTGGCTAGAGTTGAGTCAGTATGTTGGCAGCAGCCACTCAATGTTAGTGTTGGCTGTTTAACAGTCTGATGGCCTTGAGATAGAAGCTGTTTTTCAGTCTCTCGGTCCCCGCTTTGATGCACCTGTACTGACCTCGCCTCTGGATGATAGCGGGGTGAACAGGCAGTGGCTCGGGTGGTTGTTGTCCTTGATTATCTTTTTGGCCTTCCTGTGACATCGGGTGGTGTAGGTGTCCTTTAGGGCAGGTAGTTTGCACCCGGTGATGCGTTGTGCAGACCTCACTACCCTCTGGAGAGCCTTGCGGTTATGGGCGGAGCAGCTGCCGTACCAGGCGGTGATACAACCCGACACGATGCTCTCGATTGTGCATCTCGATCCCCTTGACTGAAATTGAACAAGCATGACCTTCCCCCATTTTCCACCATGTAACCATCCTGTAAAGTTCGATCCATCCCTAATATGGTGACAACGATGTGGACTGTGTAGAGGTTAGCAGTTATGGTATGAAGTTTTGGCTTGGATAGTTTTCCCGAAAGGGTCACAGACAGCTGTTGTGTTGTGCACTGAAGTCCACAAGCAAAGGGAAAAGGTGAGAGGAGGAGAGCACGTAGATGCGAGAAGTAATCAAGTCTGTTGCAAACATTTCTTAAACAGAAGCAAATGTAACAAAATGGGGATGGACCTAGCTCAATTTGTCCAATAGAAACTCTCGTTCATTTTTGCAACTGTGTGGACTAATGATTACACCCCAGATAAGCTAGATGCAGGCAAGAGTCTGCAAGGCTCCAATTTGTCTCTCGACCTGTAGGCTTTTTTAGGCTAGGTTGTAGCAACCTCATGATGCATATAGAGCAACTTCGATTATCATGTAATAGCCTAGACCTATCGATGTTACATTGAGATGGGTGAATGGAATATGAATGAGTCATCCAATATGCTGGGGTGGGAATATGTTGGCTCAAGCTCCCGTTTAGTGTCTCTGTGGTGCCTGGGGTTGACCACCGGAAGCAGCACGAGTTACTGTCTTGCTCAAGGGGATTGAACCCATCGTTGATGATATCCTGATTGTAGGCTGCGGTGACACTGACAAAGAACCAGAACTCGACCACGATGTGAAGCTCCTGGCACTCCAGTCACATTGGAGGTGACGCATGCTCCCGCCAAGCATGCAAAACATTATACTGGCCAAACATGCAGGCAGAAATTAAAGACTTTGTCAGCAGCTGTACCACATGCGACGAGCACGCGCATGAACAGCAAAATGAAACCATGATGTTGCAAGAATTACCCACAAGGCCCTAGCAGATCGTCAGCATGGTTATTCAGTCACAGACAAAAGTACGATCTTCTCATCATTGATCACTACTCTGACTTTTGGGAGATTGAACTGCTCCCTGACTTGTCTGCAGAGACAGTCATAAAGCGCTGCAAGGCGCAGTTCGCAAGCCAAGGTCAGCCTGACAAGGTCATCACGGACAATGGCACACAACTCATTGCACAGCTCAAGCGTTTCGACTCAGAATGGGAGTTTGACCACATGACCTCCTTTCCAAAGCTCCCATTGGCAAATGGCAAGGCAGAGTCAGCTGTCAAGGTTGTAAAAAGAACTGTTACGCAAGGCCTTGCATAACGGACACGACCCCTGGAAAGCCATCTTACAGTGGAGGAACACACCCCGAAAACATGGACAGCAGCGCAACGCCTTCTGTCGAGACGTCTTCTACGACTGGACTGCTTGAGACATACCAGAGCTGGAGGTGGGTGAGACAATAAGGATGAAACCCACTGCCCGGGCGACCACACTGGATTTTGGAGAAATCTACAGAAAGTCACACCATGTTCCAGTGGTGGGCCGTCAGGGCCTGCAAGGCCTTCTCTGCTGGCCTAAACATCATCAGAATATAAATTTTTTTTTAAATATATTTTCCCACAAATATGTATTAAATTATTCCCCAGAGTAAGAGTTATACTCTTCATTTCATAGCTTTCCTCTTGGTTGCACTGCTTCCAGCCCCAGGTTGAGATTTGGAGGGCTGGTCTTTATGTTAGATCTTTTATCCAATCATATTCAGCCATCATGTGTTGCCAGGGGTCTAAAATCTGCCCTCAGGCCTTCAGAATCAACAGTGCGGGCGCTTGTAGCTTATAGTGAATGGAAATGAAAATTTAGTGTCAACCAATCAGCTTTAGAGTTGGCTATTGTACGCCTGCTGGCTGGCTCCAGTGTTACACAGGAGCCAGCTAGCAGGCGTAGTGCGTGCACGTCTTTTGATTGGATTACCAATATTGAGAGGCAGGTCCTATGGAGATCTAGGAAACTGAATTTGATAAACGAATTAATTCGCGTACTACTAAGCTGTTTTTTCAACCCACAATGGCGGAAGGAGGAGAAGATATCGATTTGGTCGAGGATATAATTATAACGCCATTCTCAAGACGAACTTTTCAAGAAAAGTTAGACATTGTAAGGAGAGGTCGCCCGACGCCACAAAGCCTGTCACAGGCGGGAAAGGGCTTCGTTCGCTCACCACTTTCAAAGTTTCAACTACGAGCGCTGTCAATGGCTCACAGGCTCCTTGGCTCCGAGAAGCACTGCAAACTGTACTGCTGGGAATGCCTATTATTTGCAAGTGATCGATTTGGTGTTTGGAGCCACACTGGCTTTGCAAACTTGAGTTGTCTAACCAAGGCAGCAACGAGACACCAAACAAGCAATGGTGCTTTTGAAAACTTTTGGGGACACCGGAGTGGATCTACAGCTCAAAGAACAAGCGCGCAGGGCAACGGAGCTGCACAATGAAAAGGTGAAGGGAAATATAGAAAAGACTCATTGATTGTGTCATGTTTTTGGGTAAACACTGTTTACCCAAAAATGTCAATTTGTCAATTTCAAGGTGACGCAACGCCTGGTTATACTGTGTTTCTGTCTAAATGTATAGTGTCTAGAGCCATGGCATCATAATGAGGTGGATTAATTCCGGTGGGACTGTGTAGTACCTCACTGAAGGCCCAGGCCCCAGGCCCACGGCACGCCACTGCCATGTTCTTACCTGGTGGATGTCGGTGGCTCTCTCTAACCGGGTGGATCTGTAAGTAGCAGAGCAGACAACAAACCAGAACAACACGCCATACACTCACTCGAAGAGCCGGATGACAGTCCAGGCCTAAGGGCAAGGGGCGCAAATACTGAAAATGTGACTTGATCAGGAGTGAAGACTGAAGACTCACATCATACAGCGAGTCCTATTGTTTTTTAAGTAATATTTAGGCACAGAAAATATAAAAATATATAAAAACGTTGAGGTTATTAGCATAGCCCCTTTTACACCCCTGGCTTACCCCTACTAGCTAACCACTAGCAGCCTTGAAATACACAACTTATTAGCAGTTCAGCACATCAGAATTTCTCGTACTGTTACACAAAATCAAGATAAACCTTTACCATCATAGTAGACATTGAACGTCTATAAGGGTCTTTCTATAAATAATTGGGCCAATGTTTGACATTGGGATCAAAACTCCAAAATGGTTTGAAAGCAAAATTAAAAATATTTTTATGCAGTTCCACATGTGTACTAGACTAGGGGAATAAAAGGGAATATATGCAAATTGGCCCATAACTCCACCTATACAACAACATAGGCTTAGGACTATACATCCTTTAAGCAGGGTTCATAAAGACATTGGCAAGTCAAATTCAAGGACTTTCAGGGACTATTTCAAGCACTTAATTGTAATTTTGAAGAAACACAATATAATATAATTGTATAATTTCTATAATTGTACATATAGGACCTACTATAGAACCCCTCTCCCCCCAAAAATATGCAAAAAGTGTAAAAGAAAAAGTAGGCCATTAACATTTTAAGAATAATGCATTTTTTAGGCCTTGATATAAAAATTATTATTACATTCTAAAATATGTGAGAATAATGTGGACATTGCCTGACTAAATACATTGGATGCATGCAATTTTTCTGTAGCCTTTGTGGCCAACGCAGGCACAGATAATTAACCCATGAATAGCGGTAGCATTAATCTCACCATCGTTGTTTTTACAATGAGAAAGTGACTAAAATCCAGGTTCCTTTTTTAATGGAAGGATTTATATGGAAAGCCAAGTGAAGCCAACATTAAATGGATACTTATGTAAATAAGGTATTTTACATTTTTATTTATAAATTTGCAAACATTTCTAAAAACCTGTTTATGCTTTGTCATTATGGGGTATTGTGTGTAGATTGCTGAGGGTTATTTTTTATTTAACCCATTTTAGAATAAGGCTAGAACGTAACAAAATGTGGAAAAAGTCAAGGGGTCTGAATACTTTTCGAAGGCACTGTGGTATATGCTTGTGTGTCAGATATTACCTACGCTACCATCGACGACTGTCGGTGAGCAGACAAGAGGTGAGGCTGGAGGTGAGGTCTTTGCCAGAGCCCATGGACATTAAATGCATCTAAGAGGCAGAAAATAAGCAACAAATAATGTCAGTTTATATACATTATGTTTCACAATTGGGTTTTCAAATGTATCAAAGTAATGAAGTGGGTTACCTTCTATATTTGTACCAATGATGAGCCTGTGAAAGCTGTTGCCACTGACAGGTGAAGGTTGCTGGCCGGATACTCGCCAACATGTGGCTGACTGATCCATTCATAGGAACGCTCACAGCGAAGGACGGCCCCCTTCCTGAAGGTCTTCTCTATGCTGCATGTTCGGCTGCAAACTGGACATCTCTTGAACAACTGCAGCAAGCAATCTTATGAGGTGGTATTGACTGGGAGGGCCTGTGACAGGGTGATATAATAGACAGCCAAGTGGTAAATTGCATTTTGTTCTAAAGAAAGGACCAAGCTTCTTTTTTTTTAACATCTACTGGCTGTATCTGGTTGGCTGGGGAATTAGCCTACTATTTTATCAAGCCGGGTATATTTTTATAAAATGTTTCACATTTCACAGAACACAATGTGCCTGTTGTTGTTGATGAAGCCATATGTGTCACCAGGGCAGTAACTAGGGTCACTATCAGAGACTTTGTGTTCTTTTCATAAGAATCGCGCTTGACTCTGGCAACAATAGAGGTGTCACAAGGGTACTTGTGTTGCATGGCACACTTTTATTCTGAGGTCTTGCCTGACAAGCTGTGAAAATAGCAAGTGAACAGTGAATTAAATCATTTTTGGAGGTTGCTAAACCATTGCAATCACATTGCTGGACATGTTATGATACCCACCTTTGCTCCTTCTGGTAGGTCCCGGCATCCGTTCATGACCAAAGCATCAGTCTGGCACCCAACTGTGCAGTTTCTTTAACAGAAAAACAGGGTCAATGGTTGTCATCATCCCTCAATTATAAACATAACAAGTAGCTCGAGAAATAACCTAATCTCGTTTGTAAGCTAAATCTATGCTTTACAGACTGACTGCCTCCAGATTTGATTAGATCCAGGCCGGTGACGTAGTTACACTATGCAACTAACTGTGATGTGTTTTGATATGACTTGAGTTTGTGTTTTGATATGGTTTGAGTTTGTTGCTGCTAGTTAGTACACTGTTGTAGTCAGGCATGAGTTAGCTAGTACCAACATAGCTGCATCCAATATTTATTTGTGCCCTAGACATGGGTGGCACCTTGGAGGCTAATGTGACTGTTTCGTCTAAATTACACAAATTTAGTGGCATGGAAATACGATGATAGGTGTCGCTTTTTTCCCCCGGTGAATTTATCCCTGTGTTTCCTGTCTCTCTGTGTCAGTTCGTCTTGTCTTGTCAAGTCAACCAGCGTGTTTTTCCCGTGCTCCTGCTTTTTCTTATCTCTCTTTTGCTCGTCCTCCCGGTTTTGACCCTTGCCTGCCCTGACTCTGAACCCGCCTGCCTCCTCTGTACCTCCTACTCTGTATCTCCTGAACTCTGACCTTGTTATGATCTTCTTGCCTGTCCACGACCATTCTCTTGCCTGCCCCTTGGATACTAATAAATATCAAGAGACTCGAACCATCTGCCTCCTCTGTCTGCATCTGGGTCTCGCCCTCTGCCCTTATATACAGACAGCTGTCAGCGGGGCTTTCCATGGTACCGTTACGTCCTCGCTCTAGTCTTCTCATAAAACTAGTGAATATCCTTCTCTCTATAAGACTATGGATACCTTTTAATGCGTTTCTCGCCTGAATTTAATTTTTTATAATTTATTAATTGACTTACGGAAATTCAGAAGACATGTCCCTCAGAAGTTTGCGGATCTGGTATCTTACCCCAGGCAGCTCTCAGTAAAAGTCTGGTCTGGGCAGGTCCATGTCATCTTTGGTCGGACAGGAAATTCCCTTACGCTTTCCCACTAGGGAATGCGGCACCGGTGTCTCCCTCGCAGACCTTCCCTGGGATGCTCCACAGGTGGAATCACTGATCCAGTTCACGACGACAAATTGTTGTGGAAATTTTTACACAGGACACTAAAAGTCAATATTAAATTAATCACTCTTTATTGTCAGCAAGCTGGAGAGGTCACAGTCAAACTTAGATGCATAAAGTACCAGTAGTCCCGTTAGTTCTCTTATATACTGCACACAAGTCATATTTGCATGATTTAGCTTAATCAAAATGAATTAATCATTAACGTTTGCTTCATTCATCTTTCGTTCTCAAAACAAGGGTCTGGGCGTACTGGAAAATTGCAGATACTGATAGTGAGGGTTCTTTCAAACAGTCACTTGCATGAACACAGAAAACAGTTATTAGAAAAGCACAAACATAGAACACAGAAATGTCTAAATAGAAAAGCACCAACATATAATGTTCCATCACACTACCAAAGTTAATCAAAACTAGCTAGCAATGCTCTTGTTAGCTTGCTAAAATATGGTGGTCTCCTCAATCTTAGTTAGTTGTCTAAAGTTATACTACATCTGAAGTCAATCTGGCAACATCATAATCATGAGAAACGGTTTTGCTACTAATTATTTGCCTTCCTTTATTAATGTTATTGTGTTGTCAAGCCAAATCCGAGTTGTATTGAGGTAGGCTGACATTAGTTGGTACAAGCAAGCTAACGTCAGCTATGCTAGTGTAACAGTTTAACTTTAGTCCGTCCTTCGCCCCGACCCGGGCGCGAACCAGGGACCCTCTGCACACATCAACAACAGTCACCCACGAAGCATCGTTACCCATCGCTCCACAAAAGACTGGTGCAAGAGCAAGGGGAACCACTACTTCAAGGTCTCAGAGCAAGTGACGTCACCGATTGAAAGGCTATTAGCGCGCACCACCGCTAACTAGCTACCCATTTCACATCCGTTACACTAGCAATACTAGTGATAATGATTATCAAAATATACATAACTAGATACATAAACAGTAATCTATGGTCAAGCTACCGGTATACTCACCACCAATTAGCTTGTTCGCTAACCGCTAGGCCAAGAGCATTGGGCCAGTAACCGAAAGGTTGCTGGTTTGAATCCCCGAGCTGGTAAGGTGAAGAAATCTGTCAACAACAGCTAATTCACAGGCGCCTATGACATGGATGTCGATTAAGGCAGCCCACCTCTCTGTTAATCAGAGGTTGGGTTAATTGCAGAAGACACATTTCGGTTGAATGCATTCGGTTAGGCAACTGACTAAGTTTCCCTTTGTTGGCATATGAGTTTTTGATAAAATCTAATTCAAATTGCAAAAATAGAAGTGTATAATTTTTTTCAGGAACTTTTGTATAAAGATGGAATAGCATCAATCTGCATTAGATTTGTGGCAATATATCATACAACCTGCCCTTTAAGAATGTAATGTTGTGTTGTTATGTTTGCACTTTCTTTTTTTCTTTCTTTTTTAAAAATTTTATCCCATTTTCTCCCCAATTTTCTCCCCAATTTTCGTGGTATCCAATCGCTAGTAATTACTATCTTGTCTCATCGCTACAACTCCCGTACGGGCTCGGGAGAGACGAAGGTTGAAAGCCATGCGTCCTCCGATGCACAACCCGCCCAAGCCGCACTGCTTCTTAATTAACACAGCGCGCCTCCAACCCGGAAGCCAGCCGCACCAATGTGTCGGAGGAAACACCGTGTACCTGGCCCCCTTGGTTAGCGCGCACTGCGCCCGGCCCCCCACAGGAGTCGCTGGAGCGCGATGAGACAAGGATATCCCTACCGGCCAAACCCTCCCTAACCCGGACGACGCTATGCCAATTGTGCTTCGCCCCACGGACCTCCCGGTCGCGGCCGGCTGCGACAGAGCCTGGGCGCGAACCCAGAGACTCTGGTGGCGCAGTTAGCACTGCGATGCAGTGCCCTAGACCACTGCGCCACCCGGGAGGCTTGTTTGCACTTTCTACTGAAAAGGATGATGGTCTAGTTAATAAGAGATGCTGGATGTAGGAGCTTGAATTGGATGACATGGGAAATGCTGAATGGACTTTTGTCCAAAGAAATGAGAAAATAAGCTAAATTCATATTAAAAATAAAACAAAGTGTCGATGATTCCCCATCGTATCTGGTAGGAGTACGTTTCTGGGATTATGTACACCCGACTTGGTGAATCCAATGAAAATATCCAAAGTGGTGGAGAAAGCAAAGTAAAATCAGTATCAACTGGAATTACATGGATCTCTCTCAATTTGGAGATTATCATGTGTTGTGCTTTGAGCTACGGAGCAGGGCACCTATTAAATTAGTAATTTCTGGAGTTTTGGAAGAAGTTGACATTGAAATATTAAATGAAATTCCTGGAGTGGTCAATGTACGCTTGATGAATAATGTGGTTAATAGCAGGAAGGAGAAGAGTCGTTTGTCCTTGTCAGTGGCGATTTTAGCCGATATGTTGCTGGATTGAATCCCCGAGCTGACAAGGTAAAAAACTGTTGTTCTACCCGCGGGGCCAGACAAGGCAGTTAAACCACCGAGAAAAGAATTGTAGACAGACAAGGCAATTAACCCACTAGGCTGTCATTGTAAAAAGAATTTGTTTATAACTGACTTGCCCAGTTAAATAAAACAATTATGCTGTGCTAACCTGAACGTTGAGCCGTGGTCCTTGTGTGCAAACTTTGTCATCGAAATTTGGCATTCTCTGCATTTATGGTGCTTTCAAGACAACTGGGAACTCTGAAAAAACAAGGTTGAATCATGACGTCAGTGATCTTCAGGTCGGAGCTCTAGAAAGAGGCCCGAGTTGGATGACCGTTCAAAACGTATTTTCCCAGTCGGAGCTAGTTTTTTTTCTGAGTTCCCAGTTGTCTTGAATGCAGCCGAAATCATGCCAGATTGACAGCATGGCCATTGTATTCAACCTTTTCTGGTCCATGGTGTTGCATGTGAATGTTTATCCTTTTAAACTTGGAAAAGAGACCCTTTCAGACAGATGTTTTAAATCCTAAAACCCAGACTTGGACCACACACCCTCTCCACCTAATAGCAGGCAAGAGAAGCAAAATAGTGATTGCTTTGTGACGCTTGCAGTTAGCCATTGATTCCTTCCAAACCCCTCAATGTTACATTTGCGACTTTCGGCTTGTTGTGTAATGTTTATGTCCAATGGCCGATGAGCGCTGATAAGTTTTATCTATAACTTCTCTTCATATGAAAAGGATTTGCCAGGAGATTGTTGACGTGATTCATGATAATGACTACTTGTCTAACTTGCTAGCTAAGATTGTGAAAGTATGACGTTGAAATGAACAGTCCAATCAAAGCTACGTTAGATATAACATGATTTGACGTCATTTTATGTGTGGCCAATGGCATTGAGCCTTCATGGACCGCCACTTCTAATGTAAATCTGTGGCAGCACCCAAAGGGGCTTGAACTGCCTAGCTCTCCCTGTAGATTCTGTGGAGACATAGTGTCCCCATGAGTGACAGAACACTGAGCCAATCACGGCGAAACTAGAGAAGATTACCAATGCCTACGCTCTGTATTTTCGCTGGCTGCCCTTCCACCACAGAAAGCACTGAGCTAGGCTGAAACACCTGCCTTACTCAAGAAAGAGACCATGTTTGTATGCGGCTTTATTATTTTTTATTTAACCTTTTTTTTAACTAGGCAAGTCAGTTAAGGACAAATTCTTATTTACAATGACGGCCTACAAAAAGGCAAAAGGCCTCCTGCGGACACCGGGGCTGGGATTAAAAATAAATTAAATAAAAATGTAGGACAAAACACACATCATGACAAGAGAGAAAAAACAACAGTACATAAAGAGAGACCCAAGACAACAACATAGCAACTCAAGGATGATTTTTTTTGACAATGTTTGCAAACTGATATGTGACACGAATTAATGCCAAAATAACATGCAAAACAGGCACAAAAAATACATACTTCTTTGCTAAAAAGCTGGGGCTCAAAACAAGGCCCCTGTATGATGGGTCACCACAGGTCCTTGTGTTTTTTTATATGGAGTCCCTCATGACCCGAGTGCAGCTGAGACATGTGTTCTATCCAGTTAGAGCCTTCTTATCCAAACCTTTTCAGTGTAAGCGATGTAATAAATCTGGACATATGGGAAGAGTCTGCAGACAGAAGGAGCCGGGATGTGGGATGTGTGGGGAAAATCGCTATGATTGAGACTGTTTAGCTGAAGAGAGTGGCCAAGTAGGAAAGGGTTGTAACTGTGGTGGAGAACATGAGGTGACATCCTTGGATACCCAAATACAGTGAGTTTGCCAAAATCAGGGAAGTTCAGTCTGTTTCCTATGCGGAGACGGTAAAAAGGGTAGGAAGTCCAAAAGGTCCGATGGTAGTGAATGCCATTAGATCTACACTGCAACATACTTCAGCCTGCGAATCACCAGCAGGACACTTTGTGTCTTTTATAGCGATGGTGGTAAACGGCACTTAACAAGTTGAAAAGAAGTCAAGACAGATTGACATCATCTGACCTTGCTATGTTGTTGTCTTAGGTCTCTCTTTATGTAGTGTTGTCTCTCTTGTCGTGATGTGTGTTTTGTCCTATATTTATATATATATATTTTTTAATCCCAGCCCCCGTCCCTGCAGGAGGCTGTTTGCCTTTTGGTAGGCCATCATTGTAAATAAGAATAAGTTCTTAACTGACTTGCCTAGTTAAATAAAGGTTAAATAAATAAATAAAACACGTTTATGCAGCTGAACTATTTCTGGGACTAAAAGATTTCACACCCGAGGAACTACATGGAAAACTGTCTCGTGTTGTCTCATTTGAGTTTTCGAATGACTGAAGGAGTGGGAATGTATATATTTTTTGTTAATTATTATTTAAAAAATTGTAGTTCGTGAGGATGAACGTTAATTTCCCCTTCCCGTATGGAATTTACTTTTATTTATTTTTTCACCCCCGTCCAGTTGGTGGCGACCTTACAGCCCTGCCACAAAAGGACCAGCTGACATCATGTCAGTGATTCTCTCGTTAACACAGGTGTGAGTGTTGACGAGGACAAGGCTGGAGATCACTCTGTCATGCTGATTGAGTTCGAATAACAGACTGGAAGCTTCAAAAGGAGGGTGGTGTTTGGAATCATTGTTCTTCCTCTGTCTACCATGGTTAACTGCAAGGAAACACATGCCCTCGTCATTGCTTTGCACAAAAAGGGCTTCACAGGCAAGGATATTGCTGCTAGTAAGATTGCACCTAAATCAACCATTTATTGGATCATCAAGAACTTCGAGAGCGGTTCAATTGTTGTGAAGAAGGCTTCAGGGCGCCCAAGAAAGTCCAGCAAGCGCCAAGACCGTCTCCTAAAGTTGATTCAGCTGCGGGATCGGGGCACCATCAGTACAGAGCTTGATCAGGAATGGCAGCAGGCAGGTATGAGTGCATCTGCACGCACAGTGAGGCGAAGACTTTTGGAGGATAGCCTGGTGTCAAGAAGGGCAGCAAAGAAGCCACTTCTCTCCAGGAAAAACATCAGGGACAGACTGATATTCTGCAAAAGGTACAGGGATTGGACTGCTGAGGACAAGGGTCAAGTCATTTTCTCTGATAAATCCCCTTTCCGATTGTTTGGGGCATCCAGAAAAAAGCTTGTCCGGAGAAGACAAGGTGAGCGCTACCATCAGTCCTGTGCAGTGGTGGGGCGTCAGGGCCAGCAAGGTCTTCTCTGCTGGCCTAAACATCATCAGAATAATTTTTTTTTTTTTTTTTAATATATTTTCCCACAAATATGTATTAAATTATTCCCCAGAGTAAGAGTTATACTCTTCATTTCATAGCTTTCCTCTTGGTTGCACTGCTTCCAGCCCCAGGTTGAGATTTGGAGGACTGGTCTTTATGTTAAATCTTTTATCCAATCTGTCACGGCTCCTCCTCTGCAGTGCAGGGGCGGTTCCTCCTGCAGGCAGAGGAGGGTCGTTAGTGATTGGAGTCACCTGGGCTCTAAGTATTTAAACTGTCACTAATCACTACTCTCTCTCTCTGCTCCTCCAGGTATGCTCATGATTTGTTTGTTCCTTTGTAGTTTTGCATAGTTTTCACTCAGTCATGTTCTCACACACATATTCACGCATCCATGCACTTTACATACACCTTACATCATGATACTTCCACACCTCATTCCTTTTTCTTAGTTTAAGTTAATAGTTTGTTTATAATAAAGAACACTTTTAAATTGGCCTATACCTGTTGTTCGTGTCCCCTCATTTTTGTCACAGGCTATGAGCTGGCTTGTGACAAATCATATTCAGCCATCATGTGTTGCCAGGGGTCTAAAATCTGCCCTCAGGCCTTCAGAATCAACAGTGCGGGCGCTTGTAGCTTAAAGTGAATGGAAATGAAAATTTAGTGTCAACCAATCAGCTTTAGAGTTGGCTATTGTACGCCTGCTGGCTGGCTCCAGTGTTACACAGGAGCCAGCTAGCAGGCGTAGTGCGTGCACGTCTTTTGATTGGATTACCAATATTGAGAGGCAGGTCCTATGGGCAGGTCTATGCAGAACTAGGAAACTGAATTTGATAAACAAATTAATTCGCGTACTACTAAGCTGTTTTTTCAATCCACAATGGCGGAAGGAGGAGAAGATATCGATTTGGTCGAGGATATAATTATAACGCCATTCTCAAGACAAACTTTTCAAGAAAAGTTAGACATTGTAAGGAGAGGTCGCCCGACGCCGACGTCTAAATGTAGAGTGTCTAGAGCCATGGCATCATAATGATGGTAATAAGAGGTGGATTAATTCGGGTGGGACTGTGTAGGACCTCACTGAAGGCCCAGGCCCCAGGCCCACGGCACGCCACTGGTCCTGTGTCATGCCAAGAGTAAAGCATCCTGAGACCATTCATGTGTGGGGTTGCTTCTCAGCCAAGGGAGTGGGCTCACTCACAATTTTACCTAAGAACACAGCCATGAATAAAGAATGGTACCAACACATCCTCCGAGAGCAACTTCTCAAAACCATCCAGGAACAGTTTGGTGACGAACAATGCCTTTTCCAGCATGATGGAGCACCTTGCCATAAGGCAAAAGTGATAACTAAGTGGCTCGGGGAACAAAACATCGATATCTTGGGTCCATGGCCAGGAAACTCCCCAGACCTTAATCCCATTGAGAACTTGTGGTCAATCCTCAAGAGGCGGGTGGGCAAACAAAAACCCACAAATTCTGACAAACTCCAAGCATTTATTATGCAAGAATGGGCTGCCATCAGTCAGGATGTGGCCCAGAAGTTAATTGACAGCATGCCAGGGTGGATTGCAGAGGTCTTGAAAAAGAAGGGTCAACACGACACATTAAATGCTTGTAATTATACTTCAGTATTCCATAGTAACATCTGACAAAAATATCTAAAGGCACTGAGGCAGCAGACTTTGTGAAAATTCATATTTGTGTCATTCTCAAAACTTTTGACCACGACTGTACAGTTGTCACGGCAAAAAGTCAAAATGGTTTTATCTTAAAAATTCCTGAAAACAAATATGTGCTTTTTGGTCTTAATTTAAGGTTAGCAGTGTGGTTAAGGTTTGGTTTAAAATCACACCTGTCTATATAATACGTTTTCATCCCTAATGCCTCTGATCTGGCGGACTCACTAAACACAAATGCTGTGTTTGTAAATTATATGTTGGGATGTTGGAGTGTGCCCCTGGCTGATCGTAAATTTAAAAAACAAGAACATCGTGCCGTCTGGTTTGCTTAATACAAGGAATTTGTTGTATAGCATTTACTTTGTACTTTTACTCAAATGTGACAATTGAGTACCTTTTCCACCACAGTACATTTAAAACCAGATACGTTTAGACTTTTACTCAAGTAGTATTTCACTGGATGACTATCACTTGAGTCATTTTCTATTAAGTTATCTTTTACTTAAATATGACAATTGAGTACTTTTCCCACCAATGTCACTAATCAATGATCGTTCATTCCAACGATTCTGTGGTGACTTAGTACACCATATTTGCTACTCCCAAAAAAGTCAGCGGACGTCTTCGTATAATTACGGTGAGCTGCGTTATTCACCGGAAGTCGTTTTGTGTACACAGACAGACGCGTCACAGTTTGTCTGATCTTTTCCAATTTCTCCCTCTGTCGTTAATCTCGTCAGCTATCGATGTTAACAAACATGCAGGCTATTCTGTCTTTACAGACACAACTTGCCTCGATAATGGACGTGCTTGCTAGAGCGGCCGTTGACGAGATAAGTCAACTCTTTTCCGAGAGCTCGGCTGATTTGCAGTTGGAGGTTTCTCGCAGCTACAAAGAAAACGAAGCTCTGAAAATGAGGATGAAGGTGATGAAGAACGAGCTTTTCACCCTGCGACTACAAAGGGCGAGTACACCGCGGGGCAGTCGCTTTTCTTTCAGCAGAACTTTATGCAAGCCTCGGGGGAAACTCGCAGGTTGGTTGAGGCTCTCAAACTGCTATCTGGGAGCCATAGGTGTATCACAGATGATCCATTATATTAATCAGATACTCTAGTGGCCGCTCTAACACAATCTCTTTAAAAAATGGAAGGCAGTCGGGAGGAGACTATCAGGTGGGACCGTTCTAGCCAACGAGAGGGCAGATACGCATGTGAACAACGGGCACAAAGTCACAAAATCAAAATAGGCTATATCATAAAAATGTATGAAAACAAACATTTGCTATTTGGTCTTAATTTAATGTTAGACATGTCGTTAGGGTTTGGTTTCAAATCACATTTTAAGAAGATGGGTAGTAGAAATGGGCGGGGTTTAGGACTTTGTGTTTGAGGTAACTAGTGACGACCAGGCACAACTCTGATATAAAGTGTTTTTTTCCAAAGTTGCCGGAATGTCACGTGTCCTACTTATATTAGTACACTCCTAACAACCGAACCATTACAACACGTATATTCGATCAAATAAGCCACACATAGCAAATAAGAAATACATTTTTTTGTTAACCAAATTCGACACTTTCATTCACCTCCATACAAAGACTTCGCTTGGTGAGAAAAAATCGCCACCTGCTGGAAAATACAGATTTTGGGCCCAGTTATCCCTCTGGCTTCGCCTCATCATCTCTGGGTGGATTCCGTTGGATTCCGTTTACTCGAAACGAAAACCATTTTGCAACATAAACAACAGTTTCTATTGTCCAAATTTAGTTTGGACCCTCCTCGTTTTATTCAGTTTGCTCTGTTTGCTTCCATTTGCTTCCTAAAGTAAACGTTTTTCTCTAGGACAACAGATTTTGCAACTGAATCCGACTAATGAATACACTCCAGTCAATTGAACATAATATGTTGGAAGAGGAATGGTTTTTGACCTTTGCTCTCCCTCATAGATAAGACACCTGAGCACCAGACATCCATTTACAGCAGGGATGATGCCCCTATTACAATAGGGGAAGAGGAGATACCATCCACAGTCAAAAAAGAGGTCAGTGGCAATATTAACAACTCATCACACATTGCTGACATAGGCTACTACTACTCTAGAAATGTTTACATGTCTGTGTAAATGTGTGTGTTGTATGGTTCAGTGTGCAGATGTGGAGAGTCCAGATGTCATCTTGATAAAAGATGAGGAGGGTCCTGAGGATGACTTTGGAGGATGTGGGCCAGATGCAGGTGTGTAGAGGACGAAGAAGAGAAGGAAGAAGATGATAGGATGGTATATAGACAATTGACAGCCAGATAACTACCAGATGATATTATCGTTTTGTTTCCCGTAGGTCATGACGATATTTGTGGTGAGAATGTTACCATGGTGACACCACAGCCGGAACATGCCACCCAGAGACTAGGTCACGATGAGGGACCATACAGCATGAACGACCCCCACGGTCATGGTCGAGGTGAAGAAGCGCTGTGCAGCGTGACCAGTACTGAGAACTACCCTTTCTTCAGAGCCCCAGAACTACTTCAGAGTTTGCCCTCACACTCTGGTCTGCTGCCGGACCACACAGTCAGCCATCAGATACAGCTGAATACTCATTCTATTGGGGAACCACTGCAAGGCAACCCCCAAATGAGGGGCTTGCAAAGTGACAGAGGGGGTCTGCCGAGAGGGGATACAGGAGGACGGGGTCTGAAAATCGTACAGGTAGCTTCCCTAGAAACCACCCCAACGACCCCAACAACAACCTTGGTAACAGGGGGTGTGACTGTGAGGCGCCCTAGTCTTGTAAACCAGTTCCAGCGCCACCACGTCCCCCATGGTACCAAGCCGTTGTTCTGTAGCGACTGTGGGAAGCGCTTCTCTCGCCGGCTTGACTTGATCCGCCACCGGGCGGTCCACACAGGAGAGAAGCCTGTCATATGCAACCTGTGTGGGAACTCGTTTGTCAACAAGACGACACTGAGGGTCCACATGCGTATTCATACAGGGGAGAAACCTTACATGTGCTCCCTGTGTGGGAAGGGTTTCACCCAGAATGGCAGCCTGACCATCCACCTGAGGACCCACTCTGGGGAGAAACCCTACAGCTGCTCCCAATGTGGAGCTTCTTTCAACAACCCCAGCAACCTGCGCAGACACATGGTCACACACCCAGAGCAGGCAGGGACGCTGACACTCTGACACCCAAACTCACCGGTGGCCAGTGGAGCTTAAGGTTCTTTATTTTTCTTCAGCATTCTCTCATTCTTGTTCTCGCTCGCTCTCTCTCTCTCAATTCAATATAAGCTTTATTGGCATAAATTGGTTGTTTCCACTGTGGCCAAAGCAAAGTATATGAAGTATTACATAAATTAACAATGTTTTTGAGCAACAATAATCATACACGGTGAACAAAAATGTAAACGCAACATGCAACAATTTCAAAGATTTTACTGAGTTACAGTTCATATGAGGAAATCAGTCAATTGAAATAAATCCATTAGGCCCTAATCTATGGATTTCACATGACTGGGAATACAGATATACATCTGTTAGTCACAGATACCTTAAAAAAAAAAAGGCGTGGCGTGGATCAGAAAACCAGTCAGTATCTGGTGTGACCACCATTTGCCTCAAACAGCGCAACACCTCCTTCGCATAGAGTTGATCCGGCTGTTGATTGTGGCCTGTGGAATGTTGTCCCACTCCTCTTCAATGGCTGTGAGAAGTTGCTGCATATTGGCGGGAACTTTAACACGCTGTCGACAATGTTGATCCAGAGCATCCCAAACATGCTCAATGGGTGACATGTCTGGTGAATATGCAGGCCATGGAAGAACTGGGACATTTTTAGCTTCCAGGATTTGCTTCCATAACCCCACCGTCACCATGGGGCACTCAGTTCACAATGTTGATATCAGCAAACCGCTCACCCACACGAGCCATACATGCTGTCTGTCATCTGCCCGGTACAGTTGAAACCAGGATTCATCCATGAAGAGCACACTTCTCCAGCGTGCCAGTGGCCATCGAAGGTGAGCATTTTCCCACTGAAGTCGGTTACGACACCGAATTGCAGTCAGGTCAAGACCCTGGTGAGGACAACGAGCTTCACTGAGACTGTTTCTGACAGTTTGCAGAAATTCTTCAGTTGTGCAAACCCACAGTTTCATCAGCTGTCCGGGTGGCTGGTCTCAGACCATGCCGCAGGTGAAGAAGCCGGAGGTCCTGGGCTGGCGTGGTTCACAATGTGGTCTGCGGTTGTGAGGCCGGTTGGACGTACTGCCAAATTCTCTAAAACGACGTTGGAGGCAGCTTATGGTAGAGAAATTTACATGACATTCTCTGAGATTAACATTACATTCTCTGGGAACAGCTATGGTGGACATTCCTGCAGTCAGCATTCCAATGCTCCCTCAACTGGAGACATTGTGTTGTGTGACAAAACTGCACATTTTAGATTGGCCTTTTATTGTCCCCAGATCATGTTGTTTAATCAGCTTCTTGATATGCCACCTGTCAGATGGATGGATTATCTTGGCAAAGGATAAATGCTCACTAACAGGGATGTAAGCAAATTTGTGCACAACATTGAGAATAAGCATTTTTTGCCTATGGAAAGTTTCTGGGATCTTTTATTTCAGCTCATGAAACATAGGACCAACACTTTACATGTTGTGTTTATATTTGTGTTTAGTGTATATCAACAAAAACAATTATACATTCTCTCACACTTCCCGCCCCAGACTGGAACCCACATCTGTCCCGTCGCTCTTACTCTCCCCATCTCCCTGATTTACACTCTGTTTACACATAAAGTTACTGTATGAGTAGATTTTAGTAAGTAACATACTCTGGCCGAAATGAATAAACACTATGTTTTGATATGAAGGAATGAATGAGCAAATGCTTTTTTTCTGACTCAGTGGCTGCACCACTAAGCCAATACTCATATATACAGTGCCTTCGGAAAGTATTCAGACCCCTTGACTTTTTCCACATTGTTATGTTACAGCCTTATTCTAAAATTGATTAGATTTTCCCCAATCTGCACACAATACCCCATAATGATAAAGCAAAAACAGGTTTTTTGAAAATTGTGCTAATTTATTAAAAACTGATATCAGTTATTTAAGTATTCAGACCCTATACTCAGTACTTTGTTAAAGCAAATTTAGCAGCGATTACAGCATTGAGCCTTCTTGGGTATGACACAAGCTTGGCACACCTGTATTTCGGGAGTTTCTCCCATTTTTCTTTGCAGATCCTCTCAAGCTCTGTCAGGTTGGATGGGGAGCATCGCTGCACAGCTATTTTCAGGTCTCTTCAGAGATGTTCGATCGGGTTCAAGTCCGGGCTCTGGCTAGGCCACTCAAGGTCATTGAGACTTGTCCCGAAGCCACTCCTGCGTTGTCTTGGCTGTGTGCTTAGGGTCGTTGTCTTGTTGGAAGGGGAACCTTCAGCCCAGTCTGAGGTCCTGAGCGCTCTGGAGTAGGCTTTCATCAAGGATCTCTCTGTACTTTGCGCCATTCATCTTTCCCCTCGATCCTGACTAGTGTCCCAGTCCCTGCCTCTGAAAAACATCCCCACAGCATGATGCTGCCACCACCATGCTTTACCGTAGGGATAGTGCCAGCTTTCCTCCTGTCGTGAAGCTTGGCATTCAGGCCAATCTTGGTTTTATCAGACCAGAGAATCTTGTTTCTCATGGTCTGAGAGTCCTTTAGGTGCCTTTCGGCAAACTCCAAGCGGGCTGTCATGTGCCTTTTATTGAGGAGTGTCTTCCGTCTGGCCACTTTATCATACAACCCTGATTGGTGGATTGCTGCAGAGATGGTTGTCCATCTGGAAGGTTCTCCCATCTCCAGAGAGAAACTTTAGAGCTCTGTCAGAGTGACCATCAGGTTCTTGGTCACCTCCCTGACCAAGGCCCGTCTCCCCCGATTGCTCAGTTTTGCCGAGCGGCCAGCTCTAGGAAGAGTCTTGGTGGTTCCAAACTTCTTCCATTTAAGAATGATGGAGGCCACTGTGTTCTTAGATCTTCAATGCTGCAGAAATGTTTTGGTATCCTTGCCCAGATCTGTGCCTTGACACAATCCTGTCCCAGAGCTCTATGGACAATTCCTTCGATCACATGGCTTGGTTTTTGCTCTGACATGCACTGTCAACTGTGGGACCTAATATAGACAGCTGTGTGCCTTTCCAAATCATGTCCAATCAATTGAGTTTACCACAGGTGGGCTCCAATCAAGTTGTAGAAACAGCTCAAGGATGATCAATGGAAACAGGATGCACCTGAGCTCAATTTCGAGTCTCACAACAAAGGGTCTGAATACTTATGTAAATAAGGTATGTTTTAACGTTTTATTTTTAAAACATTTGCAAAAACTTGTTTTCGCTTTGTCATTATGGGGTTTTGTGTGTAGATTGCTGAGGATTTTTTTACATTTAATTTTAGAATAAGTAACTAAATGTGGAAATCAAGTGGTCTGCTGAATACTTTCCGTAGGCACTGTATATAACAGTAAACAGTTGTTTGTAGTTTTACCTCTAGAGTGCAGCATTGCCTCCTTTTAGCAATCTTGTACTGTGGCTTTTAGCCTAGAGATTCTTCACCGTCATGGGGGTCTCTTCAGGAATCTTCAGGAAATTGGGACATTCCTTACATTGTTCCACCCCCCCCCCCCCCCCCCCCCACACACACACACACACACATCCCGCAATTTGATATTGTTTATCTGGCCAGTTGACTTTACTAAAGCTTCCACGGTGCTTTTAAGGCAAATAGCTAGCAGAGCATGAGGTAAACTTAGGTAACTGTTTGATGTAAATGCTCATCATAAAACGTCAGAAGGATATAAAGGACAATTTTGACCACATGGGCAGACAGTTTCATGCGACACACACAGCCTACCGATGCAGTCCATGCACTTACACAGGGTGACAAATACCGTTTTGTCAGCACATGTTTTAACTCTGTTTTCTGTTTGTATGTATCAGAGTTTAAAGCCAGACAAAATCAGTGGCACAGATGGAACTATCCAAGCAGAAGATAACTATCCTAAACATGATATTTGACAACCAAAAACAATTCCATATCACTTTTGAAACGCAATAAATAGCCTATTAACTTATTGACAAGTTAGCAAATGATACAGTATGTTGGATTCACTTATCCAACTCAACCACAAATGAAAGTTAAAGAATGGGATTAAGTCAGTGGCTCAGATTGAACTATCCAAGCAGAAGATACATGGGGGGAGAGTCTGGGACATTTCACAACTTCAACATCAAGTTTTGAACCCATACCAATTGAATATATATAGATTTATTTTTTCATGTCCATTCAGTTGGATATTTGTGGAGAAGTACATTTTCGAGTGTGCTGTGTGCTCCTGACTATTCATTCTGCAACCTGTGACACCATTACTTGGGCGGAATCTTGTTCGGCCAACTGTTATCCGTGTTTACGGTAAAATGTATCTGTTATGCCCGCCCTCTAGCCCCCATGTATTTGTCCCGTTGCTTTGCTCCGACCGAGTTTGACCGAGAAACCAGGAAAGAAGAAGAAGAAGAAGCAGAAACGGGGATAAAATAAATACGTTGGGAAGAGGCCGAGAATACGAGACGGGTATGTAAGTAAAATAAAAGATACAAGGCTATTGAATGGATCGTTTGGAAGTGTTTTACTTCACAAACCGCAGTGTCGTCAAGGAGTGGTCACTGGGGCACAGATCAGCACGACTTTTCCAATGCCCGTGATTGGGGTTAAAACGCCCAAATTCCGCTCTACACGGATAGCCAGCTTGAAGTCTGTCTAGTAGGCCAGTGTCTACCTCAAGTGGAGGCGGAGGACCTATTATCTAGCTAGCTACCAAACATTTTAACCAGCGCGCAAAGGTTCGTTTAAATTCAAACTCAAGACTGCTCGGTGTGTTAGCAACTAACGTTAGCTTGCCAGCTAGTTTGTGCTAATCTACGCACACCACGGATGGATAGTAAACTGGTTAGCTAGTCAAACAAGCTAGCCAGCTAACGATAACTTGGTTAGCTAATCCTCTTGTTAGCTAACAGTGGCTAACTGGTCAACCAAACGAACTAGCCCGCGAGTTTTAGAAATACACTTGCTGCATCCTTGTAACGTTAATTCATAACTAGTTAGCTGACGGTATTCCATTGTTTTTATTTGCTCAATGTAGCTAGTTACTGTGACTGTTACTGTTTGGATGAAAACCCATCTGAAAATCCAGATAGCCATCGTTCCCTGAATACCCATGCACCGACTGATCTTTTGTTTGAATTTCACATAACCCTGGCCTCAATCGACCTCATTCAACTTGCTGTTAAACCTATCAATTTAAGCAAAATAACATTTTGTAGATACAAAAAAATCGAAACACTTATTTTGGCACGATTGCCATATGAATGTCCTTGCTGACTAACGATAATAGCTAGTTAAGTGTTTTTCGTGTTAGTATGGCTGGTTGATCAAAAATAACCTAACTTTTTGGTTTGTGCTTCCCGGGCAACTCATTTGACTAGTCACTTAGCAAGACTGGAGTGTTTAACTTAACATTTTCACTGTTAAACCTTCGCGGTAACTCCTATGTTTTTGTCGTTATAGTATCTGAAGTGTGGTGACAACAGCCCCACTTCAAACGAGGGGACAAGCAAGCATTCAGTATTGACTACACCCGATACAGGTAAGGGTGGTTGAGTTGTCCCATGTTTTCTCCCCATGTGAAGGATTATAAGATAAACCAAAGCCTGAACTAAGAACAAGTTCTCCCTTGACCATATTTAATTAGATGTGTTTGCTATTGCCTTTGGTTGTTTTTGTCATTACCAGTTATGGAATGTGTATGGCTGCATATAACTGTGGTTGGGGTGGTCTTCAAGTCGAATTCCCCCCACAGGTGTTTTTCCCCTGTCAGCTAACCTGTTCCGGTGGTTCCTGAGTGAACTTGTTTTGTTAGGGAAAAGGTTGGGTGGGATGAACTGTCGACATGTGCTTTGAATAAGAAGGATCCAACCCCGTATATTGGGTTGTAATGATTCGCATTTGTATTTCATGTCTAGCCGAGGAAGGCAGTTAGGTCACTGTTTGTTGCTTGTTCCCGTGAGGTGATGTTGGAATTCATTTGGGTATATCAGTCATGTCTGGTGCCGTTGCAGGTGTTCCTCAGTCTGATAACAGTCAACAAGGGATCTCCCTGAGACCTTCACTGTGATGCAGTGCAGGTGGAACAGGAGAGCACCCGAGTGTGTCTGTGTACACTAACAGACCATGTTTTAGTTGTTGTGAAGTAGCTGAGATTGTTGATATTCTACAGGCGATGTTTGTGTGACCAGATGATTTGTCTACAGGTTATAGTCTTTAAAGCAATCATTTATGTCACATGCTTCGTAAACGGGTGTAGACTACCAGTTAAATGGTTACTTACGAGCCCAACACAGAGAAATATGTAAAAATAATAACACAAAGAATAAATACACAATGAATAATGATAACTTGGCTTTATACATGGGGTACCAGTACTGAGTCGATGTGCAGGGGTATGAGGTAGATATATAGATAGGGTAGGGGTAAAATGACCAGGCAACAGGATAGATAAACAGTAGCAGCAGCGAATGTGATGAGTCGAGTGTTAGTGCAAAGAGGGTCAATGCAGGTAGTCTGGGTAGCTATTTGGTTAACTATTTAGTAGTCTTATCGCTTGGGGGTAGAAGCTGTAAAGGGTCCTGTTGGTTCCAGAATTGGTGCATCGGTGCCATGCAGTAGCAGAGAGAACAGTCTAAGACTTAGGTGGCTGGAGTCTGACTATTTTTAGGGCCATCCTCTGACATCTCCTGGTATAGTGGTCCTGGGTGGCAGGGAGATTGGCCCAATGATGTACTGGACCGTACGCGCTACCCTCTGTAGCGCCCTGCGGTCGGATGTCAAGCAGTTGCCATACCAAGCGGTGACGCAGCCAGTCAACATGCTCTCAATGGTGCAGCTGGAGAACATTTTGAGGATCTGAGGACCAATGCCAAATCTTTTCAGCCTCCTTAGGGTGAAGAGTGTTGCCGTGCATTCTCGAAGGTGTGTGTGCACCATTTTTATTCCTTAGTGATGTGGACAGAGTTTTTAAACTCTCGACCTGCTCTACTACAGCCCCATCGATGTGGATGGGGTGTGCTCGTCCTTCCGTTTCCTGTAGTCCACAATCAGCTCCTTTGTCTTGCTGACGTTGAGGAAGAGTGAAGACACCCACCAGTTGGTATTTTCATGCTCTGAGTACGTGTCCTGGTAATCAGTCTGGCACTGCAGCCTTGTGGAATGTTTACTTGTTTTAACCCTTTGACACGTATGAACACACGGGTCTGATAATTTTGCAGTGGGCCTGGCCTTGTACGCTCAAACCGGTGTGATTAGAACACTTATTTAGAATGTCCAGTTACGATTGACGCAACAGTCAGTGTTTGAGCTGGCCACATTTTTTTTTCACAAGTGTTTTGCACAAACAGTTTTTAAAATGTAATGTCCTCAATGTGAGCAGCTGTTTTTTGGTATGCAATGTTCAGACATTCACAGAAGTAGAGACGGCATAACACAATTCTCATCCAAACCGGAAAAATGTAGGTTACATTGCAAAATGTAGCACTAACTGAGGAAAGCGTGACCTAACACAAGCGGTCATATTTAGTTAATTCTTGGCTGACAGAAACCATGATATTAATTAGCTTATAGCAATTACAGTAAGTTATCAGATGATGGGTATTTGTGCGCGCCCGCCGTGTGTTTTTTTAGCGTCAAGCGATAATGAAAGGTTACAAGATGATTTGGGTCTGTTTGCAGGATGCATGTTGAAGGGGGTGTGTGATCTACCATCATTCATTTCTGAAAGTGTAACCCTTAACCTCTCTTAGGTACGTGAGACGTTAGCGTCCCACCTCTTCAACAGCCAGTGAAACTGCTGGGCGCCAAATTCAAATACAGAAATACTCATTATAAAAAATTTGGAAAACAAAACATATTTTACATAGGTTTAAAGATGAACTTCTTGTGAATCCAACCACGGTGTCAGATTTAAAAAATGCTTTACGGCGAAAGCATACCTTACGATTATTTGAGAACATAGCCCAGCAGACAAATCATTACAAACAGTAACCAGCCAAGTAGAAGAGTTATACAAGTCAGAAATAGAGAGAAAATGTATCCCTTACCTTTGATGATCTTCATATGGTTGCACTCAGCAGACATTCACTTTCTCAATAAATGTTCCTTTTGTTCGATAAAGTCTCTTTATATCCAAAATCCTCAGTTTTGTTCGTGTTTTCTTCAGTAATCCACAGGCTCAAACGCAGTCAAAACAGGCAGACAAAAAATCTAAATTGTATCTGTAAAGTTCATAGAAACATGTCAAATTATGTTTATATTCAATCCTCAGGTTGTTTTTAGCCTAAATAATCGATAATATTTCAACCGGACAATAACGTTGTCAATATAAAAGGTAAACAAGAAAGGCACTCTCGGTCGCGCGCATGAAAAAGCTCTGTGACACTTTAGGGTCCACTCATTCAGACTGCTCTTACTTCCTCATTTTTCAGAATACAAGCCTGAAACAATTTCTAAACACTGTTGACATCTAGTGGAAGGCATAGGAACTGCAATTTGAGTCCTAAGTCAATGGATACGGTAATGGCATTGAATAGTAAACTACAAAACCAACAAAAAAAACTACTTCCAGAATGGATTTTTCTCAGGTTTTCGCCTGCCAAATCAGTTCTGTTATATGCAGACACTATTTTAACAGTTTTGGAAACTTTTGAGTGTTTTCTATCCATATTTACCAGTTATATGCATATCATATCTTCTGGGCCCAAGAAGCAGGCAGTTTAATTTGGGCATGCTTTTCATCCAAAATTCCGAATGCTGCCCCCTATCCTAGAGAAGTTAACGTCGTTTTGTTATAACGTCTTTGGTCTGACATGTGTGACAACCAGAATGCATTGTATGATATCAAAAAACATAGCTGACAATTAGCTTAGCATTAGCTCATCATAATCAGTACAACCTTCAAAAAAGTATTTTACACACGTGTCCATTACAATCTATGCAATGTATGATTTGTCAGCAGTGCTTGAAAATGTGAATATAACAGTAAATACATAATGCTCCATACATGCATACGGTGTGCTACAGTAGAAATGACGACACTATATACAGAAACTATAATGGTAACGTAATAAGGAACTTACTTTGATAGGAACTCACATGTCCAAAGTTGTTAGTAGTGAAGGCAATGCAGGCGCCAGCCGGAAAATGTGCCAGGGAGGAAAAGTTTGTTCTTGGGCTCTGGTCGAATAGAGGTTTGTCCTGCTCAGTAACGCCTCAAATGTAAATTGCCCGCATCAGTGAAATTGATCACTTCTATGTGAATGATGAGGCAGAACATACCTCAATTCAAACTGTTGGTAGAAAATAAAACTGGTTAGAAAATAATTTGATATTGACAAGTTGAAACAGCTTATAATTTGCAGGCAGCATGCCTTGGTTTGAGGGCAGCATGGGTTAACTGTCCTGTAACAATCACATTTTGGAACATTGAGTGCTTTCTGACATCACACGCATAAAAAAACTCACGCTGGGGTGACCGGTAATAATAGTTGGAACTCACATGTGAAAAGGTTAAAGGTCTTATTCACATTGGCTACATAGAGCGCGATCAGTTGTCCGGTACTGCTGGTGCTCTCATGCGTGGTTCAGTGTCGCTTGCCTCGAAGCGAGCATGGAAGGCATTTAGCTCGTCTGGTAGGGCAGCCCGAGGCTGGGTTTCCCTTTGTAATCTGTGATAGTTTGCAAGTTTTACCACTTTTGAGCGTCAGTCGGTGCAGTAGGATTCGATCTTAGTCCTTTATTGAAGCTTTGCCTGTTTGATGGCTCTTCAGAGGTCATGGCAGGATTTCTCATACAAGTCCGGATTAGTATCCCACTCCTTGAAAGCCGCAGCTCTAGCCTTTAGCTCAGTGTGGATGTTGCCTCCATAGCTTCTGGTTTGGATATGTACGTACAGTCACTGTGGGGACGACGTCGTCGATGCACTTATTAATGAAGCCGGTGACTGATGTGAAACATGTAAACATATTCCAGTCTGTGCTTCATTGGATTACTACTGTAATTGAGCGTGTCACTGGTACTTCCTGTTTTGAGTTATTTTGCTTGTGAACAGGAATCATGAGGATAGAGTTATGGTCATATTGTATGGGTTTCTGTGTGTGGAGTAAAGGTGAAGTAGAGTAATTCTTTTTTTAAATATATTTTTTTGCGTCTAGTTGCACAGGTGACATGCTGGTAAAAATGAGGTCAAACTGATTTGTTTCCCTACATTAAAATCACTTGCCTTGAGAAACGCTGCCTCTGGATGTGCATTTTCTTGTTTTCTAATGGCCCTATACAGAAAAATATAGAACGCTTTTGTTACATAGTCTGATCTGCAGCTTCTGAGGTGAGCAAGAACTTGGGACTTCTTTAACATTTAGAGATTTTGCACCAGCTGTTGGTAAAAGAGACACACCCCTCATCTTACCCGAGGCTGCCGTCCGATCTTAACGATGCATGGAAAAGCCAGTGAGGTGTATAATGTCCATGTTCAGCCACGACTACGAGAAACAGGATATTACAGTTCAGTTACGTTCACCAACACAACAGAGGGCAATGGCGGTCTAGATGCTCGCCGACTTAGTCTAATAATGACGCCACCTTGCTTGCCTCTCTTAACCCCCTTCTCTTTCAAGTCCCGGGGATCAGGCCTGGTCTGGGGTAAGAATAACTGCCAGAGTTGCTGACTTGTTTTAGTAGAAATCTCCATAAAAATTGACGTTCGTGATCGCTGTTCTGATGTCCAGAAGCTGTTTTCAATCATAGGATGTGGCAGAAACGTTATGCACCCCAAAATGAAGATCAGAGTAAAAACACACAAAATGGCAGAATTGGTCAGGAGCCTGTAAGACGGCAACTATCCACTGCAGTGCCATCACTATTCGCCTCATGCGCCATAGGCTAAGTTTGTGTGTGTGTACACTACAGTGTTTGGGAGGTTTAGTGTGTGCGTGGAGGTAAGTGGATTAATAGTCTAATTCCTTAATCTTATTACCAGCAACACACACTTAAATCAACACGAAGGACTGTAATCTAATTTATCGTCTAACACTGGCGCACATGTCAGATATTCAGACGTGTTGCTACAGTTGCAGGTGCAGCAGAGTGGCCAAAATTATGGCCAACGTGGCCAAAATTATGTGGACAACTCATTCCAAAATCAAAGGCGTTATTATAGTTGGTGCCCCCTTTGCTGCTATAACAGCCTCTACTCTTCTGGGAAGGCTTTCCACTATATGTGGAAACATTGCTGCGGGGACTTGAATCCATTAAGCCACAAAAGCGTTAGTGAGGTCAGGCACTGATGTTGGGCGATTTAGGCCTGGCTTGCAGTCGGCGTTCCAATCCATCCCAAAGGTATTCGTTGAGGTCAGGACTGCATGCATGTCAAGTTCTTCCACACCGATCTTGTCAGCATTTCTGTATGGAACTCGCTTTGTGCACGGGATCATTGTCACGTTGAAACAAGAAAGGGCCTTTCCCAAACTGTTGCCACAAATTTGTAAGCACAGAATCATCTAGAATGTCATATGCACTAGCATTAATATTTCCCTTCACTGGAACTAAGGGGCCTAGCCTGAAACATGAAAAACAGCTCCAGATCATTATTCGTCCAACAAACTTTACAGTTGGCACTATGCATTGGGGCAGGCAGCGTTCTCCTGCCATCCGCCAAACCCAGATTGGTCTGTCGGACTGCCAGATGGTGAAGCGTGATTCATCACTCCAGAGAACGCTTTTCCACTGCTCCAGTGTCCAATGACAGCAAGCTTTACACCACTCAAGCCGACGCTTGGCATTGCAAATGGTGAGCTTCACACCACTCCAGCCGACACTTGGCATTGCACATGGTGATCTTAGGCTTGTGTGAGGCTGCTTGGCCATGGAAACCCATTTCATGAAGCTCCCGACAAAAAGGTCTTGTGCTGACGATGATTCCAGAGTTTGGAACTCTGTAGTGAGCGTTGCAACCGAGGACAGACAATTTTTACACGCTTTGCACATCAGCACTTGGCTGTCCAGTTCTGTGAGCTTGTGTGTCCTACCACTTCGCGGCTATAGAGCTGCTGCCTATGCTGTCTGACAATCACTGTTAGTAAACTCAGCAAAAAAAGAAACATCCTCTCACTGTCAACTGCGTTTATTTTCAGCAAACTTAACATGTGTAAATATTTGTATGAACATAAGATTCAACAACTGAGACATAAACTGAACAAGTACCTCAGACATGTGACTAACAGAAATGGAATGATGTGTCCTTGAACAAAGGGGGGGGTCAAAATCAAAGTAAGTCAGTATCTGGTGTGGCCACCAGCTGCATTAAGTACTGCAGTGCATCTCCTCATGGACTGCACCAGATTTGCTTTACGGCAAAACACAATATTCAATAATCTGAAAATAGCGTTCAGCCACAAAAGCAAGCCATACAGTTACCCGCCCAAATTGTGCAGTCAACAAAACTCATAAAAAGCATTATAAATCTTCACTTACCTTTGCTGATCTTCGTCGGAATATACTCCCAGGACTCCCACTTCCACAAGAAATGTTCGGTTTTTTCAGGTAATGTCCATCATCTATGTCCATAATAGCTATTTTTGTCACGTGTTTGGTATACAAATCCAACGTCAGGAAAGCGCCTTCACTAAAACCTGACGAAATGTCCAAAAGTTCTGTAACAGTCCGTAGAAACATGCAAACGATGTATTGAATCAATCTTCAGAATGTTGTTAAACATACATCTTGAATAACGTTCCAACCGGAGAATTACATTGACTTCAGTTGAGCGATGGAACGGAGCTGCCTCTCACGTGAACGCGCGTGGTGACCTCATGGCAGTGCTTACTCATTCCTGTCTCCTTCGGCCCCCCTTCACATTAGAGTCATCAGACAAAGTTCTATTGACTGTTGACATCTAGTGGAAGCCGTAGAAAACTCATCCATATCTCGCTGTAATTTCAATGGGAGCTTGGTTGAAAATCTACCATCCTCAGAAAACATCCAAACAGGAAGTGGAACTTCTCAGGTTTTTGCCTGCCATATGAGTTCTGTTATACTCACAGACATAATTCAAACAGTTTTAGAAACTTCAGAGTGTTTTCTATCCAATACTAATAATAATATGCATATATTAGCAACTATGACTGAGGAGCAGGCCGTTTACTTTGGGCACCTCTGTGCACCTTTCATCCAAGCTACTCAATACTGCCCCTGCAGCCATAAGAAGTTAACAACATTGTAGTTACTCCACAATACTTCCTAATTGACAGCGAAAAGGAAGCCTGTACAGAATAAAAAATATTTCCCAACTTGCATCCTGTTTGCAACTAAGCAAAGTAATACTGCAAAAAATGTTGCCAGGCAATTCACTTTTTTCATGAATACAAAGATCATTGTTGTGTTTGTGGCGAATCCAATACATTACTGATTACCACTCCATATTTCCAAGCATACAGTGCATTCGGAAAGTATTCCGACCTCTTGACTTTTTCCACATTTTGTTACATTACAGCCTTCTAAAATGTATTTAAATTTATTTTTTTATTTTTATTTTTACAAACGTCCTGAGTGCTCTAGAGCAGGTTTCCATTAAGGATCTCTTTCCCGCGATCCTGACTTGTTTCTCAGTCCCTGAAAAACATCCCCACAGCCTGATGCTGCCACCACCATGCTTCATTGTAGGGATGGTGCCAGTTTCTAAACTTGCATTTAAGAATGATGGAAACCACGGTTCTTTGGGACCTTTAATGCTGCATACATGTTTTTGTGCCCTTCCCCAGATCTGTGCCTGGACACATTCCTGTCTCGGAGCTCTACGGACAATTCCTTTGACCTCATGGCTTTTGCTCTGACATGCACTGTCAACTGTGGGACCTTTTTATATAGACAGGTGTGCCTTTCCAAATCATGTCCAATCATTTGAATATACCACAGGTGGACTCCAGTCAAGTTGTAGAAACATCTCAAGGATGATCAATGGAAACTGGATGCACCTTACTCAAAATTGAACACTCATCGTAAAGGGTATGAATGCTTATGTAAATTAAGGTGTTTATTTTTAATACATTTGCAAAAATTTCTAAACCTGTTTTCACTTTCTCAGTATGGGGTATTGTGTGTAGATTGAGAATTAAGATCCATTTTAGAATAACACTGTAATGTAACAAATGTGGGAAATGGGAAGGTGTCTGAATACTTTTTCTAACGAAGGCACTGTAGTAGCGGCTTCATGTTACGTGTATGCTTGTAATCGTTAAGGACTTGGGAGTTTGTTAGGATAAAAAAGAAACGGAATGGAGCTAAGCACTGGCAAAACCCTAGAGGAAAACCTGGTTGTCTACGTTCCACCAGACACTGGGAGATGTGTTCACCTTTTTCAGCAGGACAATAACCTAAAACACAATGTCAAATCTACACTGTAGTTGCTTAGCAAGACAGGGAATGTTCCTGAGTGGCCAAGTTAGTTTTGACTTAAATCTATGGAAAGACCTGAAAATTATGGTTTAGCAATGATCTAAAACCAGAATTTTGAAAATAATGATGGGCTAATGTTGCACAATCCAGTTGTGGAAAGCTCTTAGAGACATACCCAGAAAGACTCACAGCTGTAATCGCTTCCAAAGGTGCTTTTACAAAGTATTGACCCAGGGGTTTGAATACTTATGTCATTTAGATTTTTGTATTTCATTTTCCATAAATTTGCTAACATGTCAAAACATGTTTTCACTTTGTCATTATTTGGTATTGTGTGTAGATGGGTGAGGAAACAATATATTTAATCAATTTTGAATTCAGGCTGTAACACAAAAAAAATTGGAATAAGTCAAGGGGTATGAGTACTTTCTGAAGGCAATGTAGGCCATGTTTTTTCAGGTAGAGAGCTCGCAAAGCAACTGCTTTCCAGCCCTCTAGATCGCACGTTCTCTCGTCTCTTTTCCACACCTATTATTATAGCTTAGTGCTCAGCACAGACTGGATAAGTAGGCGGGCAACCAATGGATTATGGTCATTGTAGTTTAGTGCAGAAAACATGGTAATTAACTGTGGAAAATTTGCCTGTTGGAAACTACTACATCAATCAGATTAAGCCTGAAATGTGAGATCTCTACAGAAACTGTGCATTGAGCACATAGAAAAAACCTGAGCAAAATGGAAATCAAATAATTAAACGGACGTTGGTCAATTAGTTGTTTAACCCAAAAAGTAACCAAGGTTTCGGGTTAATAACTAATGCATGAAAGCTACGCTGTATTCAGATGTCTCCTGGCTAGGGTGAGTCACATTGACTGCTGCAGAATCAGACAGGATGATATGACTCGTGGTGTGTCAGTGTTGTATCAGGCCTGCGTGCGTCTGAGTGCACATGTATTCTGTATCATTGAGCCTAAGGCACTCTGCTTTTATCTGCTGACATGGTGACCTAGAGATATTGACTAAAGTGCAGTTGAGGTAATGGTTGGTTGTTGCAGTAGCATCCGCTTTTTCTTCCTCTTACAGGTTTTATTGATTAGTTTACTTCCTCAACACGAGTGGGAGGGCGGTTAGGGATGAAGGTAGAAGCCTCAAATCATAGATGGAAGCGAAAGAACAGTAACCACAGGTAGTGGCAGTGAAATTAGTGGCAACTTTGTACTGTTGCTATACCCCATAGTCCAGTCAAGGTCAGTGAATTAAGAGAACCGAGCTTGAAGAGCTGAATCGGGTGTGGAACAAAGGCTTGTGCGCACCCTGCTGCTTATCTTCAGTGAAGACCACTCATGCCTTCATTCATCCCTAAAGGAGAATCCATAACATCCTGTTTCTTAGGAAGGGTGGGGGGGGGGGGGCAGCAATGTTATTGTTCAGCGATACTCACAGCTGACTTCCGATAGGCTTTAAGGCTAAAATATCTTACTGCTTACTTGGAAAGGGTATGATGCAGCGATAAGTCGACTAGGAATCTGCTTAAAGCGACATAGAGATGTTTTTTTTTTATTCTACAGTTGAAGTCGGAAGTTTACATACACATTAGCCAAATACATTTAAACTCAGTTTTTCACAATTCCTGACATTTAGTCCTGGTAAAAATTCCCTGTCTTAGGTCAGTTAGGATCACCACTTTATTTTAAGAATGTAAAATGTCAGAATAATAGTAGAGAATGATTTATTTCAGCTTTTATTTCTTTCATATTCCCAGTGGGTCAGAAGTTTACATACACTCAAATAGTATTTGGTAGCATTGCCTTTAAATTGTTTAACTTGGGTCAAATGTTTTCTATAGGATTGAGGTCAGGGCTTTGTGATGGCCACTCCAATACCTTGACGTTGTTGTCCTTAAGCCATTTTGCCACAACTTTGGAAGTATGCTTGGGGTCATTGTCCATTTGGAAGACCCATTTGCGACCAAGCTTGAACTTCCTGACTGATGTCTTGAGATGTTGCTTCAATATATCCACATAATTTTGCTACCTCATGATGCCATCTATTTTGTGAAGTGCACCAGTCCCTCATGCAGCAAAGCATCCACACAACATGATCCTACCCCCGTGCTTCACGGTTGGGATGGTGTTCTTTGGCTTGCAAGCCTCCCCATTTTCCCTCCAAACAAAATTGTCATTCTGGCCAAGCAGTTCTATTTTTGTTTTATTAGACCAGAGGACATTTCTCCAAAAAGTACGATCTTTGTCCCCATGTGCAGTTGCAAACCGTAGTCTGGCTTTTTTATGGCGGTTTTGGAGCAGTGGCTTCTTCCTTGCTGAGCGGCCTTTCAGGTTATGTTGATATAGGACTCGTTTTACTGTGGATATAGATATTTTTGTACCCGTTTCCTCCAGCATCTTCACAAGGTCCTTTGCTGTTGTTCTGGGATTGATTTGCACTTTTCGCACCAAAGTACGTTCATCTCTAGGAGACAGAACGCGTCTCCTTCCTGAGTGGTATGACGGCTGCGTGGTCCCATGGTGTTTATACTTGCGTACTATTTTTTTGTACAGATGAACGTTGTACCTTCAGGCATTTGGAAATTGCTCCCAAGGATGAACCAGACTTGTGGAGGTCTACAATTTATTTTCTGATGTCTTGGCTGATTTCTTTTGATTTCCCCATGATGTCAAGCAAAGAGGCACTGAGTTTGAAGGTAGGCCTTGAAATACATCCACAGGTACACCTCCAATTGCCTCAAATTATGTCAATTAGCCTTTCAGAAGCTTCTAAAGTCATGACACAATTTTCTGGAATTGTCCAAGCTGTTTAAAGCACCGTCAATTTAGTGTATGTGAACTTCTGACCCACTGGAATTGTGATACAGTGAATTATAAGTGAAATAATCTGTCAGTTAACAATTGTTGGAAAAATGACTTGTGTCATGCACAAAGTAGATGTCCTAACCGACTTGCCAAAACCATAGTTTGTTAACAAGAAATTTGTGGAGTGGTTGAAAAACGAGTTTTAATACGTCCAACGTAGGGTTATATGTAAACTTCCAACTTCAACTGTATCTGGTTGAAACGACTAGAGTGTAAATAGGATAATTTGTCTGTCGGTCTCGTCCAAAAAAAGGTACAGTACCAGTCAAAAGTTTGGACACCTACTCATTCCAGGGTTGTCACAACACAACTGATTGGCTCAAACACATTAAGAAGGAAAGAAATTCCACAAATTAACTTAACGAGGCACACCTGTTGAAATGCTTTCCAGGTGACTACCTCATGAAGCTGGTTGAGAGAATGCCAAGAGTGTGCAAAGCTGTCATCAAGGCAAAGGTTGGCTACTTTGAAGAATCTCAAATATATATTTGATTTGTTCACCACTTCTTTGGTTACTATATGATTCCCTATGTGTTATTTCATAGTTTTGTTGTATTCACTATTATTCTACAATGTAGAAAATTGTAAAAATAAAGAAAAAACCTTGATTGAGTAGGTGTGTCCAAACTTTTGACTGGTACTATATGTCACTGAATGAAGGGTACGTAACAGTTTTCCTTAAATGTGGGTTTATTTCAATCCTGCCCATAGCTGGCAGCACCCAGGCAATCAGCAATTCAGAGGGAAAATGCACACCCAACACACTAGGGTTTAATATCGGGAATGGGTTGACACAATTTTGTGATTTTGCGCCCAAACTCACTCTTCGTTTCCTGCGATAACTGAGAAACTGGTATATTGAGTTATTTCTATGAACAGCAGGATATGAAAGGAATTGTTGTATGCAATGTCTAAATCTGTCTTCTCATGGCTTTCTCTGCTATGAGCAATCAACGCTCAGTGTGTCTGAGTATGTGCACTTTTGTAATAGCTACGTATTGTCTATGCTGAAACTGTACACGCTACCTTGAAATGCATGTAGTAGGCTTATGGTAATAAAATTGGCTCAAAGTTTTTTACAATTCCGCGTCGGTAATAAAGCATCATTTGTTCGACCGCAACTTCTGGGGTAGCTAACTTTAGCTTGGTACCTAGCTAGCCCCAATACAACCAGCCTGAAAACAATGACCTGTAGAAACTGCAGTCATTTTCCCTATTCTTAGCAATGATTTAGGAATCCTTGTAAGTATTAGCTAGGTAGCCACTTGTTCGCCTATTGAAATTGACCTTCAGTTCATTAAAATAAATATTTAAAAAAATAACCGGGTTATGTGTTGTGAAGCTAGCCACAATAAGGATTAGCCACAATAGTGGACTTTGCGTGTAGCCTTCAAAATAAAACTGTAAATGACAGTGATGCAAATGAATACAAATAGTAAAATTATGCCATACTTTTATTTTGAAGGCTAACCGCAAAGTCCACTTCTGGCTTATCCTTATTGTGGCTAGCTTCACATAGATGGGTCCTGCCACCATTAACTTCTTATGGGCTACCGTCCCACCTGGCCAACATCCGGTGAAATTGCAGAGCGCCAAATTCAACCGACAGTATTATAAATATTTAACTTTCATAAAATCACAAGTGTAATACATCAAAATAAAGCTTAACTTCTTGTTAATCCAGCCACTGTGTCAGATTTCAAAAAGGCTTTATGGCGAAAGCCATTAAATTCTGGTTAATTTTCAGAATGAGAGAATTAGGTGAAAATGAGGCGTTGCTTGTTTAAGCCCGGTCCAGCTATACTTGTTAATCTGGATCCCGCTATAGAGGTGAAAGGAACACCACACACTTTCCCTATTTCTCACTTTTTCAATACAGTGGATAAAAAGGGGTATGCCAGGTGTACTCTCTGCCTGAAAGAGATCAATTATGCCAACAAAGGGTATCATGCTCTGCTGGCACATTGTAGAACACATGTCCACAGGCAGAAAGTGTACAATGTAATAACGTGCAGTGTAGCCCAAAGATATGGCTTGTCGTGTTGCACTTGACAGTAACACGTGTGAGTGAGGGGGGATTATTACATTTTTTTACTCAGTCAACGTTATTTTTGCACACATGTAGCCTTGTGCACTTGATCGACGTCGACTATAGTGGCCACTATAATAGAGCAAAAAGAATGCCTTTTTGTTTAATTATATTTCTACTTTAAGATGTGTTGTCCCAAGTGCAATATTTAGGTAGTTGTGTGTGTGGTCACAAGCGTTCTATTATAAAGGCTGTCATGGCTAATTGTAATATTAGTGGGGGGGTTTCTCAAGACTTAAGCGTCATTTGCAGTAGTCTAGGCAACTAATAACATTGGATTGCTCTCTTTACATTTTTTTAGCTGTGAGTTAGGGTCACATGAACCACTAGTTAACCTGCATTTCCCCCGAACAGGGATGGTTTTTGCATGTTTCGGTGCAACAAAGTGTTGCCTTGTTGGGCCCTCACCAGTTTGCATCCCTGTCTTCAACACCAAGTTTATGTAGCTATGTCTAAATCTGGCCTCTATACAAGGGACAATATTGAACAATTTCAATTGCACAACATTTTATAAATTCAATACAAATATTGAAAGCATTTAAGGAGAACTAAAAGGTGTGCAACATGATGGATGATTGAAGCAGAGGCAAAATCAGGAAGTTCAGCCCCCCTTAAACACACACAGCCTAAACCACACTAACGCTTTCACGCTTGTGCTCACTCACACAAACTTCTCATTGTTCCAGTGGCCTCCCAAACGAACAGCTGCGAATTCCCCACTCTCTGTGGTTTACACTCAGACACGCAGACCCACACACCAATGACCAAAAAAACATGCTCAATCACTCACACATTCCTTATTTGTAAATGATAACAAACATTTGGATTTGAGTGGTAATGATGGGTTTCACTAAATGAATGAGACTGTGGAATGCCAGACTGGGTTTTGCTCGCTTTGTGAATGGGTCACTGTGACCGAGGGTTGCCTTGAGATGTTACTGTCTCCATATTGAACCCACAGTTCTCCTACTACGGTTTGTTGTGTCTTAACTAGGGACTTTTGTAGCGATTTGACCCGACACAGTCTGAGGAATGTAAGCTTCACTTTATTTTATTCAGCACTCCTTATCTTCTCCCTCCTCCTCCCCTCTTTCTCTCCTGACTGTAGGGCAGATAACAACAGTTCTGTGCTGCTGTACTGCGTCTTCCCATATAAGGGCATGTGTTACTGGACAAGAGTTTGTGCAGGTGGGCAGTGGCCTTTGGCTGTGTGTTTGTTAAAATGATGTCATCCATCCTCATCACTTCTTCACACCCCTCATCTCTGATTCCTGAACCCCTCTATTCCAAAATAAAACAACCCGCTTGAGAAATATTAATCCCTTTTTTAAACAATAGAAGTTGTATCTCTAGCTGCCTCTTTTGGCCCTGTCTGTCATCCATCCTACCTCTTTTTTAATTTATTTTTTTCACATCCACCATTCCTCTTCTGGAGAAAAAAAAAAAAAAAAAGCAACAAGGGAGCGGAATCGGCCTGTAATAGACGTGGAACGGAATTTGTGTGTGTGGTGAGTCATCAGACGGGAGCCGACGAGGCAGCTAGAGGTACTATTTCTATTGTTTAAAGGGCAGTTCTACTCAGTGATGTCATCACATTCCATGCTGGCCTGATCTCCACCTTTGCTCTCTGTGGCTCGGACACTTTCTCTCACACTATTTTTCTCTCATTCTGCTTCTTTCTCGTTCTCACACACTCAGTCCCCCACAGGTGAAACTGTGAGTCAGCCCCCCCCCTCCCTTCCCATTTCACAATACACCTCTGTTCCTCCTTTCACCTTTTTACCCCTTTGTCAGCACCTCTCGCTCTTTCAATTCAATTTCAGTTTAAGGGGCTTTAGTGGCATGGGAAACAATGTTTACATTGCCAAGCAAGTGAAATGGATAACACACAAAAGTGAAATAAGCTAAAAATTAACAGTAAACATAACACAAGTTCCAAAAGAATAAAGACATTTCAAATGTCATGTCTATATACTGTGTTGTAATGATGTACAAAAGGGAAAATAAATATAAGTTGTATTTACAATGGTTTGTTCTTCACTGGTTGCCCTTTTCTTGTGGCAACAGGGCACAAATCTTGCTGCTGTGATGGCACACTGTGGAATTTCACCCAATAGATATGGGAGTTTATCAAAATTGGATTTGTTTTTAATTTCTTTGTGGGTCTTTGTAATCTAAGGGAAATATGTGTCTCTATGGCCATACATTTGGCAGGAGGTTAGGAAGTGCAGCTCAGTTCCCAACTCATTTTGTGGGCAGTGGGCACATAGGCAGGACTGGCTCTCAAGGGAAGACAGGCTATGGTGGCCTTTCTCAATCGCTAGGCTATGCTCAGTGAATCTGTACATAGTCAAAGCTTTCCTTAATTTTGGGTCAGTCACAGTGGTCAGGTATTCTGCCCCTGTGTACTCTCTGTTTAGAGCCAAATAGCATTCTAGTTTGCTCTGTTTTTTTGTAAAGGCTTTCCAATGTGTCAAGTAATTATCTTTTTGTTTCTCCTGATTTTTAGTTGGGTCTAATTGTGTTGCTCTCCTGGATCTCTGTTGGGTCTGTTTGTGTTTGTGAACAGAGCCCTGGGACCAGCTTGCTTAGGGGTCTCTTCTCCAGGTTCATTTCTCTGTAGGCGATGGCTTTGTTATGGAAGGTTTGGGAATCATTTCCTTTTAGATATTTGTAGAATTTAACGGCTCTTTTCTGGATTTGGATCATTAGCGGGTGTTGGCCTAATTATGCTCTGCATGCATTATTTGTTTTATGTTGTACATGGAGGATATTTTAGCAGAATTCTGCATGCAGTCTCAATTTGGTGTTTGCCCCATTTTGTGAATTCTTGGTTGGTGAGCGGACCCCAGACCTCACAACCACAAAGTGCAATGGATTCTATAACTGATTCAAGTATTTTTAGACGGATCCTAATTGGTATGTTTCTTTAGATGGCTTAGACGGCCCTTTTTGCCTTCACATCGTTCACAGTTTTGGAAGTTACCTGTGGCGCTGATGTTTAGGCCGAGGTTTGTAGTTTTTGTGTGCTCTAGGGCAACGGTGTCTAGATGGAATTTGTGGTCTTGGCGACTGGACCTTTTTTGGAACACCATTTTTGTCTTACTGAGATTTACGGTCAGGGCCCAGGTCTGACAGAATCTGTACAGAAGATCTAGGTGCTGCGTAGGCCCTCCTTTGTTGGGGACAGATGCACCAGATCCTCAGCAAACAGATGTTTGACTTCAGATTCTAGTAGGGTGAGGCTTAAGCTGCATCCCTGTCTCACCACCTGGTCCTGTGGAAAGACATTTTATGTCATGTTTTTCCCCCAACACTACTTTCCATAGCAGGCCCTCATGCCAAATTGAATCAGCCTTTTTTTAATTTATCAAAGCTTGAAGATTTTTCTGTTTTGTTTGTCAGTTAGGGTGTGCAGGGTGAAAATGTGATCTGTCGTACGGTCATTTGGTAAAACTCTTGGTTGCATTTTCCTTTTGGATTAATGTTTTGCAACAGAATCTGAGTATTGATTACACCCCTGCCGTTTCTACTTGTAGAATCGAAATGCTCGTCAGTGGCAGAGAACTTGACTTAGAGCCAATCAGTGTATGCGCTGACAGAGGGAACTTTTCTCAGTGTAAACCACTCCCTTTTCATCAATTGTTAAAATATGCAACTTTGTTGTAGTTTGTTTTTCTAAAGAAAATCTTTACATCTGCTAAGGACTTTTGTCCTAGAAGAAGGAATTTTGTTAGGTTGTTAATGTGCACCTTTTCATTAGTTAGCTAGCTAACGTTAGCTTTCTTACTGAGCCAGGAAGCACAATACACACAACACTAAATGCTCTACCAAGCTAGCAATCTATCAAGATGAAGAAATCATTTAATTCACTCTCCATTATCCCATACGGCCATTTCTCTTGCTACCTGTTAACTAAATGGTTAGTAAAGCCATTTAGCACAACATAGCTAGCTATTCCATTGACTCTCGACAGGTAGCGGCTTTTTAAATATTTTGTATATTTTTTTACAAATCCATTGTGATATAAGGATGTTGCTAGTTATCTAGTTGTAGCAATCTGGTTAGTGTCAACAACGGCTTATTACAAAATAGCTAGCGAGCAACGTTAGTGTAGCTTGCCAGTTAGCGTACCTTAGCAACAGCAGACACAAGCCAAACAAGCTACCGTACTGCCACCTTGTGGCCATGAGTATTTAAAAGAAGCAAATCGGAGGTAAAACTGTTCAATCAAGTTTATTTTATATAGCCCTTCGTACATCAGCTAATATCTCGAAGTGCTGTACAGAAACCCAGCCTAAAACCCCAAACAGCAAGCAATGCAGGTGTAGAAGCACGGTGGCTAGGAAAAACTCCCTAGAAAGGCCAAAACCTAGGAAGAAACCTAGAGAGGAACCAGGCTATGAGGGGTGGCCAGCCCTCTTCTGGCTGTGCCGGGTAGAGATTATAACAGAACATGGCCAAGATGTTCAAAATGTTCATAAGTGACAAGCATGGTCAAATAATAATCACTGTTAACTGTTAACTGACGACTCTCTGGGTACAGGTGCAAAGTACCCATCGGCAGTCAGATTTCCCGATGTGGCTGACCCTTAAACCACAGCTCTTACTCCTGGTTTTCAGTAGCTGTTGAGAGAGGCAGTAGTATACCAAGAGTCCTGTGTCTATGTGTGTCAGACCGAAAGAGACAAAGAAATGTGGTCACCTCGGTCTCCCCATGCCCCTCCCTAGCCAAACCGGTTTGACAGGTGTATGTCTGTGCTTGTTTGTGTGTGGAGCCTTGGTATAGTAACCTTTTTTAAACCAGGAACCAGTGGGTGCATGAGATGTTTTATCAGCAGATAAGAGTAATTACTACCGTCTGAGCCTGTTTGTCTGGCTCTGATAATACTGTATTCCGTTCTATTGTGTGCTCTGAAGAGGCTGGAACGAAAAACAGTGAGGGAGAGGGATGAAAGAGGGGACGTTGACAGAGGGGGAGAGGAGGATGGATTGCGATTGGTAGAGAGAAAAAGGAGCGATGGGGCTTAAGGCGAGGTTGGGAGAGTGAGTGAGAAATGGGCTGGGGGAGGGACGGACCGTACTGGAGGGCATTAAACAAAGGAGAGGAGAGATGGATCCTGGGAGTTGGTGTTCTTGTCTCTCTGCTGACAATGTGTTTTGTCTGGCCCAGACAAGAGCTGCAGTCTCAACTGAACCACAGCTACTATACTGTTAAAGCTAGTGTAATATAGGTGTGTGTATTGTCTGGTGGGATAGCCATTTGGGCTGTTTCACCAAATTAACAGAAATCACATTTTATTGTTCACGTGCAGATGTTATTGCGGGTGTAGCGAAATGCTTGTTCCTAGCTCCAACAGTGCAGTAGTATCTAAAAACAATTCACAACAATACACACATATATAAAAGTAAATGAATGGAATTAAGAAATAAATTAGTGATGCATCGATATGATATTTTTGGTCGATACGATATCCAATAGTTTCCTTGCCAAAAAACCTGATACCGATATCAATTTTTTTTGCAGCCTTTTTAAGCGTTTTAGTACAGTTAAATAGTTAACACACACACACACGGACGCAGTGGTCTAAGGCACTGCATCTCAGTGCAAGATGCGTCACTACCGTCCCTGGTTCGAATCCAGGCTGTGTCACAGCCGGCCGTGATTGGGAGTCCCATAGGGAGGTGCACAATTGGCCCATCATCGTCTGGGTTTGGACGGGGTAGGTGTCATTTTAAATAAGTGGACTTTGCAGTTAGCCTACAAAATAAAAGTATGTCATTAACAGTGATGCAAATGAATACAAATAGATTCATGCCGTAATTGAAAAGATCATGAGGTTTTGGGATGTTATATAAAAATCAACAAAAGACGATAATTTGTTTATTTGAAAAATCTGTTGAAATCACACTTGATGTATTATACTTTAAAATTGCATTGGGGCATACTTATTTCACTGTACAGCCTTACCTATGGGTTGTTGGTCATTGACATGGGGTATGTCTACTCAGTGACACCCAGAGAAAATTAGCATTGCGGGCCTCTGAAACAACTGTGAATTGAGCCACATTTATTGTCAACCTATGTGTATTGAACACTATTCCAGAGGAAAAACAATACTGCGTGGATGTTTTGGAGTGATAACTCTGAAGACATTGGGGGAAAAAATATATTGTGTATTGAGTAGACTGTTAGCCCATGTTATTGATCTCCAATTCTTAGGTAAAGCTGTACAGTGCGATATGAATGTCAATACACACAATAGGCTGACTGGGGAGGTGATTTCACACAGTCGCACTCCCGCGATAAGAGCTACAACGCTAATATTTGCGTAAACTCTTCACAGTTGTGTTCTGTGGGTGTCACAGTAGACTGATACCCCATTTCATTGCTTCACATTTCAACCTTGTTTAACATTATATAGTCTAAATATGGCATGATTCCACCAATTGTAACCTTCTGCATCACATTCAAAGAGGTACTTTTATTTTGAAGGCTAATCCTTATTGTGGCTAGCTACACAACCCGGTCAGGTCAAGTCTCACTAGCCAGGTGACCCTAGCTGGCTGTTTATAACGTTAGCTTCGGGCAACAGGGTTAAGTAGCTGGCTAGCTATTTATTTTCATGAACTGAAGTTCAATTTCAATAGGCGAACAAGTGGCTACCTAGCTAATACTTACTCACAAGGATTCCTAAATCATTGCTAAGAATAGTGAAAATGACTGCAGTTTCTTGTTTTCAGGCTGGTTGTATTGGCGCTAGCTAGGTACTAAGCTAGCTAGCTACCCCAGAAGTTGCGGTCGAACAAATAATGCTTTATTACCAACGCGGTATTATAAACACACAGTTCGTGGCCGGTGTTTGCTTGTTTGGTGACTTTTTTGTACAGCTTTGACAGTGCTACTGATAGTGTGGCGCTTGGCTTGCATGTTGAAATTCAGAACACACAACATTCTATAATAGAACTGTTTATTTGACATTTCAAATTAAAAGCTTATTTAACTTGTCAAAAAACACAGTGTTATTGTCAATCTTTTTTGACACACAAAGACCCAAACGGCGTTCCATAGTATGTTGTGAAGCTAATAGCAGTGACGCTATTACTGTGTAACTCCGGTAGGGCAACATCTGAACAATAGCGCACTTGGTAACGTTAGTGTGTACCGATGCGTGACCAGTCGCGAAAGCCAACATCACCCACGACAGAAAACAGTTGATTGTCAAGTGCAATGAATTCCATTATCTTGGCGTTGATGGATTTCACCTTTGAGTTGTCTTGCTGTTACTCTTTCAAATGGCTGCTAGACTCGTTGACTGCTCCAGCCACACAGCAGACATTGTGGGCTAGGTTAGGAATGCTGTGTTGCACGTATAGCACAATTTTACGTGGCGTCATTACGTTATATAGGTATGCACGCCAACTTTGACAATTTTTTCACATCGCTGTTAAACTAGACATTGGTCCAATACCGATGTTGGCATTTTTAGCTAATATCGGACGATATGTTCACAGATATAGTGTGCATTTTTAATATAAATATTAGTTCGCAATGTCAGTGGCATTGACTAAAAATACAGTAGAATAGAATAAAGCATATACATATGAGATGAATAAAGCAATATGTAAACATTATTAAAGTGACCAGTGATTCCAAGTCTATGTATATAGGGCAGCAGCCTCTAAGGTGCAGGGTTGAGTAACTGGGTGGTAGCTGGCTAGTGATGGTTATTTTAGTCTGATAGCCTTGATAATGCTGTTTTTCAGTCTCGGTGCAGCTTTGATGCACCTGTACTGACCTTGCCTTCTGGATGATAGCGGAGTGAACAGGAGTTAAAAAAAAAAAATCTCAGCGGCACTTGTGTTCAACTCTACATACTCAAGTGTTTAGCAATCATCTTCCTGCAGTCTTAAACGTTTAAATATGCATTTTCACTCTTTCCTTTGTTTCTCTGTCCCCCTCTGCAGTATCTTTTGCCTTATCCATATCCTCCTCTTTCTGGGCCTTGTGGTTTGGCAAACTTAATCTACTCTACCCATGAGCTCCTGCAACTAGGGCTCAGCCTTTGACCTTGGCCTGACCTCTCACCTCTTCTCCAAAGCCACGCCTCTTGGTGAAGGTTTGTATATCTCTGCTTTTTTGCTCTTCTATTTAGTGTTGCACAGAAATACTGAAAATTCTCTACTTTTTCGATACAAAAAAAACTCCTGTTTGTTACGTTCGGGTACTTCTGTCAAATGTGTTTCATGTGAGTCTGTTTCAGTGCAGCCCCTTTATAGCGCGAAGAGCAAAGTACCTGCTCCACTTACTCATTCATTGCTAGAGCTGTCTGGCCTGCTTTGTTAGCATCCCACGCATGCTGCACAGAAGTTAACACACTTGAATAATGCAACACGAAATGTTGAAAATGTTCATTACTGTTCGCAATACCACGTCCATACAGGCGAGAATAGTTTACATAGAGATTTACCATTCAAATTATTACCATTGTTGTTTAGTAGTTTGTTTTTACCAGAGTCAAATTGATTATGATTGTATAATTGATTCATTAATGCATACATGGCTGTCTTTAAACTATTGACTTAACATTTTTCAATTGTGACGATATTGAACTCAAAAGATGCCCAGTGATTGAACAGAGCAGTAGCTGAGTTTCTCTCTGGCTCAAGTGCTATTCTGTGACTGGCTCATACATTGTTTTGGAATCAAGTATAGTGATGGTATCGCGTGTAGTGATAAACCTGGTATTGAAGTTAGTTCTGTTATCGTGACTACATAGTTACCTTTGATAGCTGGTCAAACCTTAGGGATTTCATGAGGTTTGAGGCTTCCTGCTCTTTGCTTTAGTGTTTTTCATACTACTATGGAGGGTGTGTGTGTGGGGTTCCCTTTAGTGTGTGTGTAACGTGGCTCTCTCTGTAGAGTGTAGGAAAATCTGGATACTGCCCAAACATATCTTCATACCGTCCTTCTCTCATCCCGGAAGTTACGGTATTACTGGCTTAGTACTCAAGGGGGTGCCAAAAAACACTGGGTGTCTATTACAGAATGCTAACAAAATTACCACAAGTAGTAGTGAATTTCCATGGAGGCTACTAGCTAAATATGGTAATGAGTGCAAATTAAAATAAACTGAAGTGAAATATATATATATGTATATATGTATATGTATATGTATATATGTATATGTATATGTATATATGTATATGTATATATGTATATGTATATATACATATACATATACATATATATATATATAATGTGTGTGTGTAGGAGCTACCGAATGTAATTATTGTGAGTTTACAAGGACTATTACAAGCGAATGTAAAAAAAAATATTTTCAAATAAAAAATGTACGCATACGTGTCTGAAGGAGCAGCATGTGTACACGCGGTCTGTCTGGAGTCGCTAGGGCAACGGACCTGCCTGCTCTGCTCAGAAGAGGGGGGAGGGGCGGAGAATGGAGATAAAAGAAAATCAAGATATCAGTGTCAGATGTACAAATAACTCATCCAAAGGGCTTTGACTTCTCAAACACGGCAGAAAGCTAGCACACTATGATGACCCGTCACCTTATTAATTAATGCACTTAATTAGATAAGAGCAAGTTAAACTTAGAGGTCGAGTTAACGCCGAACTCTGTGTTTTTCACACAGGAAAAAGGAATGCTTAAGAAATATCTTGCTGCGTTTTTGTAAACGCAGATCTAAAATGCATATTTTAATTTGTGTTCGGCATCACTCATTTTGTGCTTCAGTTGCACTTCTCTACTCGGATGAGAATTCACCGGCATTCTATCAGCGGAATTTCTCTGACTGTGTAGCTTCTTTTGTCGGTGTAGCCAGCCTACTTTTCACCAGTAAAATACAAGATTCATTTTAAGTATGACATTAGAATATAGCCAGCTATATTTCCTATGATAAACATTAGAAATATGGCCATGCATAGTTTTTGCTAAAAAGACCTTTGCTTTTTCATTGTAAGCTCATTTACTTGTGTGACTACCAGCCAAATAGTTGCACTTCTGTTGTCCTCTGAAAATGAAGCTATTTTCTGCCGACTGTGTTGCACTAATGTATTTCCTGTGAAGGAAAACTATAGTTGCCCGTCCCGTCCCTGATCACTTTATTGAAGCATAACACTGAATTTCAATATAAAATGTGACCCTTGTCAGTACACAGCTTGACTCAACTGCTTCCGCTTTTCCCCGTTGTGCTATTTACAAACAAACGCGTGACTGTTCTGGGGAACTACGGTAAGCTTCATAATGTACAATGTGACAGGTGACATGAAGAACGCAATCTGCTTTATCTCCTAACGAATTGCACAATTTGACTGCACGTATTTACTTTAAAAGTATTTACAAATATAAAAATGCATTGAGAAACTTTAAAGAAATAGTTTTGACGGTATTGAAAAATACCCCGGTATACTGCCCAAGCCTTGTAGTGTGTATGGAGCAGTGTGTGTGTGCTCTCTGTAGAGTGTATTGAACAGTATGTGTGTGCGCTCTCTGCAGAGTGTATGGAACAGTGTGTGTGCTCTCTCTGTAGAGTGTATGGAACAGTGTGTGTGTGCTCTCTCTGTAGAGTGTATGGAACAGTGCGAGAGCGCTGCGGCTCTCCTGGAGTCGGTGAGAGAGCAGGAGGTGCAGTTTGAACAGCTGACCAGAGCGCTGGAGGAGGAGAGGAGGAGAGTGAGCCTGCTCAGCCCCCCGTCCCGCCCCCTCCCCCACACACAGGTAACAGCCCAGACCCCATCCACGTCTCCCCAGGGGAGATTGCCTAGGGCTGTTTCTAGATGCCGGCGGAAAGACCAGTCATCCCTCATCTTTCCTTCTATCCAGCCCTCCATCCAGTGATTGCTGTTATCACCCTCCATCCATCGCATCCAACCCCATAATCCATCCCTCCGTACCTCCACTGGTGCCGTGAATTGTGTGGTATCTGAGCGTTGCATTTCAGCCCTTATCCTTTAACACACTACTGTGTGTGTGTTTACATATCTCTACAGCTTTAACAGGCCATGCGTTTTCCATCACGTACCTCTGCATAACGCCGTCACTCACCACCACACTTACTGCACCCCCACACATTCACACAAAACCTTCATACCACCCTTGCATACCTTTGCAGGCCTCTGTCATGTAATTACAGCTATTTTCATCTTTGCCCCAGCATGTTGTGGTCAAAACTGCACCTGAAATGCTGCAGTCAGTTCTCATGCATGCAGCCTCATACTACCACTAAGATCATCATTCTAAACGATACACCGTATCAACTAAAAGAGGAACTGCTTCAAGAACTCATAATATAATTATGTCCTATGTTATGTAATCATGTGTTTGTCCACAGCAGTGAAGTCGCTACGTGTTATCATGAATTTAGAGCCATGATGGGACGTGGAGAAGTCCTCTTTTTTTACTGTGTAAACACAGGCTGTTTGGGAAGGTGAAGGGGTTGCCTTTTTGAAGTTTTTTTTATCATCCTAGCAGGGCTAATTGGTTTAAGGTTGTCCCGTCATTCTCTACCACGCTTAGTCAGTGTGTTAAGCAATGTTTCATGACTGTCACTGGGTGGGTGTTGCCTCTCACGGTTCAGGTGTCTTTGTTTATCTAATTTGACTTCCAAGTTTTAAGTATAATTCCACGTTTAGACAAAAACTTGGTGCTTAACACATCTTGTTAACATAACAGCTTTAGAATGTGAAGGGAAATATGCATTTCCTCCTGTAACAGTGGATGAACAGGCCTGACCCCTTGAGGACAGAGTAGGCACTACACACAGCCACACAGCTATAGCACAGATTGAACAATGAGGCAGATATTTCATCGGATGTATAAATGTGAAGCATCCTCTTGGCGTTTCCACTCACTACCAAATAAGGTGGTGAGGGGAAGCCCAGTGGGCTGGGAAGCCCAGTGGGATGGAGCAAGATGGATTTTGGCCGGCATTTTGCTAATTTTCTCTTTGAAACTTGACCTCCCTGTAGTTTTCTGTTTCCAAAACTAGCATCTGTTACAAACAGTTGACTAAGTTTGAGTGCAAGGGAGAATTGAGTTATTGCACAAGCACACTTCACAGAGTAGGTGCTGTCCAACAGAAATATGCAAATACATGCTAGAACGAGCCAATAGGATCTCACTAGCTTGTGCTTGGCTCTGCCCAACTCCTTACCTACTGATTAATTTGCTCCCATTGGAAACGACACTGGGGTCTATCTTGGGATAGTTATAAAAAAAAATGTGAGTCTGCACTACAGCCATGGACCCACCTTTTTTTGTCCTCCACCCATCTATCCATCCTTCATTGAAGTGGTCTAACATGAAATGAGTGGTGAAAGAAGAAATGGTTTGGGCATTGATTACCTCAAAGGGAGAAGGAAAGGAAGGATACATTTTCAAAGTATTCAATTGTGGCCGATGACTGAGGTATTGAGAGAACAGGGTCTCTTTGGTTGTCATGACGCCAGCAGTGTTCGAGTGATTGTAGGGAGATGTTTTAGCCTAGACTACAACCCAGTTGGATCCTCTATAATGTCTCTAAAGACGCCTGTGGATATGAGTTCTCTTGGTTGACTGTTTCTCTCTCTCCTCCTCAGAACGGGCGTCTGGGGGATGCAGACATAGAACGACTGAAACTGAGTGAGGGATACATTAACGGGACACAGGTCTGTGTGTGATGCTCTGTGTGTGATGCTCTGTGTGTGATGCTCTGTGTGTGATGCTCTGTGTGTGATGCTCTGTGTGTGATGCTCTGTGTGTGATGCTCTGTGTGTGATGCTCTGTGTGTGATGCTCTGTGTGTGATGCTCTGTGTGTGATGCTCTGTGTGTGATGCTCTGTGTTAACAGTACAGGATGGTGGACCCAGCACATGGCGCTCTAGATGAGAGCTACACACCAGAAGGTGATTCCCAGGAAGTACACTCCGCCTTCTCAGACGATGGATCCAATGGACGGCGTGCAGGGAACGGGGTATAAACACACACTTTGTACTGTAACTGAAAATAATTTCCTCCATGGATGACAAACGATTATCTACAACTTCCTGTCTCATGGTGATGTACTTCCTCTTCTGCAGATGAAGGTGATCACCTCACGTACTGTCCTGCCCTCTGATTCGATGTCCATTGACGGGGGAGTGTCTGTCTCGGGCATGGGCGGTTACAGTGCCACTCTGGACCATTCCTACAGGCAGGGTGGAGGGGGGGACTACCCCACAGCCACGGTCCCCAGGAACTACCACTACGGTCCCGCGGGGGGTTATGACGACTACAGGAGTGCCCCGCCTTCTGAGGCCTACGCTAGCCTGAGCAGAGGCACACGCATGGACGACCGCTACAGGTCAGACCACTGCCACTGTCATTAAAGTTTGTGAAAATGCCAAAAAGCACTGTAAAGAAAGAAAAATGCTTGTATTCCTTTGTGAAGATTTCCTATCTTTGGTATAATTGTTCTTTTGTCTCTCTCCAGACCTGCAGATGGGTACAGGACCCTTGACTCTGGGTACCGTGCCCCCAGTAGACAGCAGCTGGACCCCTACGCAGCCCAGCCCCAGGTGGGGCGAGGGGTGAGTGGCATGGGAAGTGCCCTGGAGATGGGGGGCAGGCGCTACGCCCACCAGGGCCACTATGGCATGGAGGATGACCAGAGGAGTCTGGGATATGATGATGTGGAGTACAGTATGGCTCCTCCCACCATGCATCCAGGATACGGCACCATGCCACGACTAGGCCCAGGCCCAGGAGGACTGGACAGACGCAGGCTCAGGTAGACACACACCACTCGGATATGTATGTACAACACACACACACACACACACACCAATTAATTCGCGTCTGATTTGTCCAATTGTCCCTTAGGAGTTGTGAGGACACTTTGGAAGGGGACATGGGAGGAGTCGACCCCTACACCTGGGGCCTCAACATGGAGAGAGGAAGTATGGCGTCATTGGACAGCACCCTGAGGAAGGGTCCGCCCACATCCTGGAGACAGCCGGAGCTCCCTGAGGTCATCGCCATGTTGAACTACAGGCTGGACCCGGTCAAAACCAATGCTGCTGCCTTCCTCCAGCACCTCACCTTTAAGAACGACAAGGTAACACACACACACACACACACACACACACACACACACACACACAAACCTTGTATACTAGCAAAGACACTGATTTGTATTGAAATTATGGATATTACAAGTGTTAAAGTACTGCTGTCAGTGTTTTAGGATGGGTTTGGTGTGTGACCATGTTGGTTATGTAGGTGAAATCGGAGGTGCGTCGTTTAAAGGGGATCCCTTCTCTGGTCTCGTTGCTGGACAACCCCAAGAGGGATGTACACCACTCGGCCTGCGGGGCGCTCAAGAACATCTCGTACGGACCAGACCACGACAACAAGATCGCCATCAAGAACTGTGACGGCATCCCCGCCTTAGTCCGGCTACTGAGGAAGGCCAGAGACCAAGACCTCACTGACACCATTACAGGTAATACTACTGTTCAGTCCCTCCAAGATTTCAAAGGGATTTTTTTGTGCTGTATGCTGGCAAAAATGCTTGATTTTGCTCCGGCAATTCTGTAATTTTGCATAGCAATATGCAATGATTTTTACCAATTTGTGGCGAAAATGCACAGACGGCAAAGTTTGACGTGTGGTTTGATTGAACCATATGCGGTGATTTTGCGGTGAAGAGTTTAAATTACGAGTACTCTTTGTGTACTGCGGTGATGGCTCCGTTTTATGTGTTAATATTGAGATTTGACGTTTTTTATGTGGAAATAGCCCTCATAATATGCAGGAATTTGATTTTGCCCCAATTGTAATCCTGGAATTCTGGAGGGACTGACTGTTATAACTACTCTATTACAGTACTAGTTATGGGACAGGAAAACATTACCGTGTAGTATTCCTACTATACTTCAGCCTTATCACCTCTACTATAATTCCTTATTATTGGTCCCAATCAGAGAACAGAGTCATGAAGATGATGGACGCATCTCCCTCTTCTTCCTCAGGCACATTGTGGAACCTATCGTCTCACGACTTGGTGAAGATGGAGATCGTGGACCACGCGTTACACGCCCTCTCAGACGAGGTGATGGTGCCGCACTCTGGCTGGGAGAGAGGGAGTGGCGGAGGGGAGGAGAGCCTCAAACCACGCCACCTGGAGTGGGAGACGGCCCTCACCAACACAGCTGGCTGTCTGAGGTACGTGGAGGGAGAGGAAACGGACAGCAGGAGATGAACGGACAAAGGGAGTATGTATTGGGGATGTTGAACCCTTAACATTGTAACTATATATTTTTTGTTTTGTTCAGAAACGTGAGCTCAGAACGTAGTGAGGCCAGGCGGAAGCTGAGAGAGTGTGCAGGATTGGTGGACTCACTGATGTACATTGTCCAATCACAGATCAACCGCAAAGATGTGGACAACAAGGTGTTTAACTCAACCCCATAGCTTCTAATCGATTGCTGATGAATTTTACTTGAGTAAGGACCCTTTAAAACCTCCCATCTCCCTGTCTCTGTGCAGTTGGTGGAGAACAGTGTTTGTCTGCTGAGGAATCTGTCCTATCAGGTTCACCGAGAGGTTCCCGGCTGCGAGCGCTACCAGGAGGCCGCACCCCTAAACCAGGGCCCCGCCCCCGGCTCCAACAAGGCCGGCTGCTTTGGCTCACGGAAGGGCAAAGGTCAGTAACTGGTCTGTAACCCCAAAAGGTCGATGTCCGCGCCCCCCCCCCGGAAATCTTATTAGCAAAATAAACATATCTGTTTAAGCTAGAGATCTGTTTTTTCCCCATTGGATGCATCTCAATCAGCGCTAGAGCTTGTCAGACCATGAGTCATCCTGAAAATCGGTCTTTTCATAAAGTCGTCTGTAGCGTCCAAACCCCACACGCGTCTTGGGACTCGTCTGAAGTCAGTCGGTACAGAAGATGTCAAATTCTGTCTGTAGCGTCCACCAGTTTAAAGGTGAGACTCATGAAAATGTTGGTGGTTTTGCTCTAGGATGCCCACAGGCTTCGAGACAAAAATGGATGTGAGTGTATATGGAGACTGTTTCATGACAAAAATAAGGGTTTAAATACACTATTTTTCATGGTTCGGGTTAGGCCCCTTTGTTCCAGTGAAGGGAAATCTTAACGATACAGCATACGATATTCTAGACGATTCTGTGCTTCCAACTTTGTGGCTACAATTTGGGGAAGGCCCCTTCCTGTTTCAGCATGACAATACCCCCGTGCACAAAGCGAGGTCAGTGCTGAAGTGGTTTGTCGACCTGTGTGGAACAACTTGACTGGCCTGCACAGAGCCCTGACCTCAACTCCATCAAACACCTTTGAGATTAATTGGAATGCCGACTGGGAGCCAGGCCTAATCGCCCAACATCAGTGCCCGACCTCACTAATGCTCTTGTGGCTGAATTGAAGCAAGACCCCGCAGTAATGTTCCAACATCTCGTGGAAAGCCTTCCCAGAAGAGTAAAGGGGGGACCAACTCCATATTAATGCCCATGGTTTTGGACTGAGATGTTTGACGAGCAGGGCTTAAACTCTTATGGGTTAAAGGTCATAGTTCACTGTGTGTTCTCTGTGGCTAGAGGTAGAAAGTTTCCCTTAACTCCAGATCTAGGATCAGATCACCCTCTCCCCAGTCCTTACTCATTAAAAGGGCTGTGAGATTTAGACTGACCTTAGATCTGTGGTTAGTGGAAACATAATCCTACTTTGTATGTGATGATTGGGTGCCATGGGCTGGGGTTTGCTCTTGTGGTTCTGATGGGTTTGTGCTTGTTGGTGGCTGGGTTACTATTTCAGTTTTTCACTTTCTCCTTCCCTCCCTCTGTCCTCTACCCATCCTCTTTTTGTGTTCCTGTCCTGTTTAGATGAGTGGTTTTCCAAAGGTAAGATTCTTTTCAGCTGCGTTTATGCAGGTTGCCCGATTCTGATCTTGTTTTTCACTAATTGGTCTTTTGACCAATCAGATCAGCGCTGAAAAATATCTGATGTGATTCGTCAAAAATATCAGAATTGGGCTGCCGTAAACGCAGCCGCCTTGGTGTTGTACTGTACTGTGGCTAAATAAGGGCTTTTCCTAACGCTGGCTGGTCTTAACATTGCCTTTACTGTAAATGGGACGTGACAAACGGAGTGCATGCTGTTCAACTAGTGCATGATACCATGATGTCTTTCTGAGGAGACTCTGCATCTATTAAAGGGCTGAGGTGGAACAGATTCAGATGCGCATAAAATGTATTTTTACATCTACCTCAATCAGAATGAGCTCCAGATCGTTTTGTCCTCTCCTCATCCCCACTCATCATCCTCTCTCTCCAGGTAAGAAGGATGCGGATGACGGGAGTGTGGACCAGGTTGATATTCCGAAGAGGACGATGCCTGCCAAAGGTAAGTCAAAACACCATACGAAAACAGTGGACACAGAATCAGTTACTGAAATCCCTCTTCCTACCAGGCTATGAGCTGTTGTTCCAGCCAGAGGTGGTGCGTGTGTACACGTCGCTGCTGAGAGAGAGCCAGAACCCCTCAGTGCTGGAGGCCGCAGCCGGGGCTGTACAGAACCTGTGTGCCGGACGCTGGACTGTGAGTGGACAGCCTCTCACCTCTCACCTTTACCTGAATCTCCTTGTCTTGTCTATCATTTTCTGATCCATAGCATTACCCCAATGGCATTGGTCGCAGATTACTCCCTCTCTCTCCCCCTCTGTCCCTCAGTATGGTCGCTATATCCGGGCCACGGTGCGTCTGGAGAAGGGCTTGCCCATGATGGCAGAGCTGCTGGCTCATGGGAACGACCGCGTGGTCAGAGCCATGTCGGGAGCCCTGAGGAACTTGGCCATCGACAACCGCAATCGCGAGCTGCTCGGTAAGTTGGTGTATCAGATATCGTATGTTATGACAATTTCATGAGGAAATACGTTTTTCATCAGCAGATAGATTACATTTTTTTGCCCAGATACACTAAAGAGTGGATGTATTGTCCTCCCATAGGTAAGCACGCTGTGCCCCACCTGGTGGCAGACCTGCCGGGTGGCCAGAGCCAATCGGCACGACCTCTGTCTGAGGAGACGGTGGTGTCTGTACTGAGTACGCTCACTGAGGTGCTGGGCAACAGCCTGGAGGCCGCCAAGACCCTCAGGGCCTCCCAAGGCATCGAGAGACTGGTACTCATCAACAAGGATGGGTGAGAGTGTGTTTGCGTGTGGAACTGAACTGCTCATTAACAAGTTATTTTGTTGCCGTTTGTGACTGATAGGTCAGTGTTCATACAGTACATGTCTAACGGCGTGTATGTCTATTGGTCCTGCAGTAAGCGGTCTGAGCGGGAGGTGCGTGGGGCAGGCCAGGTGTTACAGCTGGTCTGGGGGCACAAAGATCTGCGGCGCCCCCTGGAGAAGGATGGTTGGAAGAAGACCGACTTCATGGTGAACCTCAACCCCACCGCCAACGGCCCCTCTACACGCACCAATGGGACCTATGAGGACACTACCATGCCACTGCTAGACAGAGGTGACTCTTGGAATAGAGTTGTATTTGCATCAGACTTGCACCTTAACAGCAAGTTAAAGCTAGACATAAACTGTAGGAACTTTAGGGAAGCAAACAGAATGTAATGGCTTTTGTTTGTTCGACAGGGGAGAAGAGGGATATGATTCCACTGAATGACCTAGGGCCTGGTGAGTATCCCAAAAAACCCTGACAAAGCTTAGCCCAGGTAATACATTATTTTTATCGGGGATTTATGCTCTTCCTCCCTACATCTTAGAAGCCTACTCTACACTGGACCAGATGGAGAGGAGACACACTCTGGACAACTCCCTCAATGCCACAGACACTTTACAGGTAAGACACACCCCTGCCATGTACACATTGTTTCTTTAACTTAAACACACATGCCTTTTAACCCGTTCTCTCTCCTTCACACCTTTTTTAAAACGTCTCTATTTTCTTTTGGTTGACGACCACCGTCTCTACTCACAGTATATTTCTCACTTTCACAATCTCCCGCTCTTTCTGTCTTTCTCATTCTGTCTCAGCGTGGGGTGTATGGAGGCAGAAAGGGTTCACTGCCTCTGTTGGACTCCTACGATGGTTAGCCCCCCTCTCCCCCTCTGCATGTAACAGCATGGTACGTTTCACCTCTTGTCCTGCATGGACTCTGTCCTTTGTCTTTTTTGTCTCTGATACCTATTACCTATCTCTGCTGTAACACTGTGTCAATATTGTGTTATTTCAGTACCTTGGTTTTGTAGACCGTATAGTGTGCAGTGAAAACTGATTGAAGTTCAGCGGTATGAATACTCTAGTAGTATACAATACCATCAGTGTTTCCCCTAGTTTAAAAATGGTTTAATTCTCTAATTGTAAACATTTTCCCATGGCGCTGAGAGAGAATATTGCTGTGTGAAAGTTAATTTCCTATTTCCAATTCTATACATTTTGCCATGGCCATTTGTGTTCTTATGCTCAAACATAACAAAAGCAATGGGCATGTGCCCTGTCAGTAATCCAGCAATGCCAAAACAATATCCCTGACCTCTACCCCATCGAGCACCTTTTGGATGAATTGGAACGCCGACTGCGAGCCAGGCCTAATCGCCCATCATTGCCCGATTTTCCCTCATGGTCATGTGGCTGAATGGAAGCAAGTCCCTGCAGCAATGTTCCAACATTTAGTGGAAAGCCTTCCCAGAAGGGTGCAGGCTGTTATAGCATCAAGGGGGACCAACTCCATATTAATGCCCATGATTTTGGAATGAAATGTTCGACGAGCAGGTGTCCACATATATATTATCTAACACATACACACACACAGTTCAAGTCGGAAGTTTACATACACTTAGGTTGGAGTCTAACTCGTTTTTCAACCACTCCACAAATTTCTTGTTAACAAACTATAGTTTCGGCAAGTAGGTTAGTGCATGCACTTCGTGCATGACAAAAGTCATTTTTCCAACAATTGTTTACTGACAGATTGTTTCACTTATAATTCACTATCACAATTCCAGTGGGTCAGAAGTGTACATATACACTAAGTTGACTGTGCCTTGAAACAGCTTGAAAAATTCCAGAAAATTATGTCATTTCTTAAGAAGCTTCTGATAGGATAATTGACATCATTTGAGTCAATTGGAGGTGTACCTGTGGACGTACCTTCAAACTCAGTGCCTCTTTGCTTGACATCATGGGAAAATCAAAAGAAATCAGCCAAGACCTCAGGAGCAATTTCCAAATGCCTGAAGGTACCACGTTCATCTGTACAAACAATAGTAGCAAATATAAACACCATGGGACCACACAGCCATCATACCGCTCAGGAAGGAGATGCGTTCTGTCTCCCAGAGATGAATGTGCAAATTTAATCCCAGAACAACAGCAAAGGACCTTGTGAAGATGCTTGATGAAACGGGTACAAATGTATCTGTATCCACAGTAAAACAAGTCCTATATCGACATAACCTGAAAGGCCGCTCAGCAAGGAAGAAGCCACAAAAAAGCCAGACTACGGTTTGCATCTGCATATCGTACTTTTTGGAGAAATGTCCTCTGGTCTGATGAAACAAAAATGGAACTGTTTGGCCATAATGACCATCGTATTGTTATGTTTGGAGGAAAAAGGGTGAGGCTTGCAAGCCGAAGAACACCCTCCCAACTGTGAAGCACGGGGGTGGCAGCATCATGTTGTGGGGGTGCTTTGCTGCAGGAAGGACTGGTGTACTTCACAAAATGGATGGCATCATGAGGGATGTGGATATATTGAAGCAACATCAAGACATCAGTCAGGAAGTTCAAGCTTGGTCGCAAATGGGTCTTCCAAATGGACAATGACCCCAAGCACACTTCCAAAGTTGTGGCAAAATGGCTTAAGGACAACGTCAAGTTATTGGAATGGCAATCACAAAGCCCTGATCTCAATCCTATCGAAAATGTGGGCAGAACTGAAAAAGCGTGTGCGAGCATGGAGGGCTACAAACCTGACTCAGTTACGCTAGCTCTGTCAGGAGGAATGGGTCAAATTCACACAACTTATTGTGGAAGGCTACCCAAAATGTTTAACTTGGGTCAAACGATTTAAAGGCAATGCTACCGAATACTATTTGAGTGTATGTAAACTTCTGACCCACTGGGAATGTGATGAAAGAAATAAAAGCTGAAATAAATCATTCTCTCTACTATTATTCTGACATTTCACATTCTTAAAATTAAGTGGTGATCCTAACTGACCTAAGACAGGGAATTTTTACTAGGATTAAATGTCAGGAATTGTGTGAAACCGAGTTTAAATGTATTTGGCTAAGCTGTATGTAAACTTCCGACTTCAACTGTTCATGCATACAGTGGCAAGAAAGTTTGTGAACCCTTTGGAAATACCTGATTTTCTGCATAAATTGGTCATAAATGTATCTGCTCTTCATCTAGGTCACAACAATAGACAGTCTGCTTAAATTAACTCATGAACATGAAGGCTTTTAGAGATACTTTTGTAACCCTTTCCAGCTTTATGTAAGTCAACAATTCTTAATCTTAGGTCTTCTGAGATCTCTTTTGATCGAGGCATGGTTCACATCAGCCAATGCTTCTTGTGAATAGCAAACTCCAATTGTGAGGTTTTTTTATAGGGCAGGGCAGCTCTAAACGTCTCCAATTTAGCTTTTGGAGAAGTCATTAGCCTAGGGGTTTACATACTTTTTCCAACCTACACTGTGAATGTTTAAATTATGTATTCAATAGACAAGACAAATGCAATCATTTGTGTTATTAGTTTGAGCACACTGTCTATTGTTGTGACTTAGATAATCACAGATCAAATTTGATGACCAATTTATGCAGAAATCCAGGTAATTCCAAAGGGTTCACATACTTTTTCTTGTCACTGTAGATATTACACACACACACACACACGTTGAACAAAAATATAACGTAAGGTTTAAAGTGTTGGTTTCATAAGCTGAAATAAAGATCCCTAAAATTTTCCAAATACACAAACAAAAAAAAAATCTCAAATTTGGTGCACAAATGTTTACTTCCCTATTAGTGAGCATTTCTCATTTGCCATGATAATCCATCCACCTGACAGGTGTGGCATATCAAGAAGCTGACAAAACCGCATGATCATTACACAGGTGCACCTTGTGCTGGGGACAATAAGGCCTCTCTAAAATGTGCGGTGTTGTCACACAACACAATGCCACAAATGTCTCCAGTTGAGGGAGCGTACAATTCTTATCCTGACTGCAAGGATGTCCACCAGAACTGCTGCCAGGGAATTTAAATGTTAATTTCTCTACCATAAGCCGCCTAAATATCATTTTAGAGTTTCGCATTAAGTCCAACCAGTCTCACAACCGCAGCTGATGAAACTGAGTATTTCTGTCTGTAATAAAGCTCTTTTGTGGGGAGAAACTCATTCTGATTGGCTGGCTGCACCCCTGCTTAGTCATGTGAAATCCATAGGTTAGGACATGAATTTATTTAATTGACTGATTTCCTAATGAACTAACTCAGATTCTTTTGAAATTGTTGCATGTATTTTTGGTGTGTGTGTGTATATATATATGTGTGTGTGTATATATATATATATATGTGTGTGTGTGTGTATATATATATGTGTGTGTGTGTGTGTGTGTATATATATATGTGTGTGTGTGTGTATATATGTGTATATAATTTATATATTTATATGTGTGTATATATATATATTATACATATAAATATATAAATTATATACACATATTATATATATATATATATATGTGTAAAATGGTTCTATCTGACTCCTGAACTCAGGCCATTCTCTTTTTAAGTTTTGTTTCATGTTATGGACTCTGCACTGGACAGATCAAGACTGGGGCCCCCTGTAGATCAGTGGGGCAAAAAAGTATTTAGTCAGTCACCAATTGTGCAAGTTCTCCCACTTAAAAAGATGAGAGAGGCCTGTAATTTTCATCATCGGTACACAAAAAATTCCAGAAAATCACATTGTAGGATTTTTAATGAATTTATTTGCAAATTATGGTGGAAAACAAGTATTTGGTCACCTACAAACAAGCAAGATTTCTGGCTCTCACAGACCTGTAACTTCTTCTTTAAGAGGCTCCTCTGTCCTCCACTCGTTACCTGTTTTAATGGCACCTGTTTGAACTTGTTATCAGTATAAAAGACACCTGTCCACAACCTCAAACAGTCACACTCCAAACTCCACTATGGCCAAGACCAAAGAGCTGTCAAAGGACACCAGAAACAAAATTGTAGACCTGCACCAGGCTGGGAAGACTGAATCTGCAATAGGTAAGCAGCTTGGTTTGAAGAAATCAACTGTGGGAGCAATTATTAGGAAATGGAATACATACAAGACCACTGATAATCTCCCTCGATCTGGGGCTCCACGCAAGATCTCACCCCGTGGGGTCAAAATGATCACAAGAACGGTGAGCAAAAATCCCAGAACCACACGGGGGGACCTAGTGAATGACCTGCAGAGAGCTGGGACCAAAGTAACAAAGCCTACCATCAGTAACACACTACGCCGCCAGGGACTCAAATCCTGCAGTGCCAGACGTGTCCCCCTGCTTAAGCCAGTACATGTCCAGGCCCGTCTGAATTTTGCTAGAGAGCATTTGGATGATCCAGAAGAAGATTGGGAGAATGTCATATGGTCAGATGAAACCAAAATAGAACTTTTTGGTAAACTCAACTCGTCGTGTTTGGAGGACAAAGAATGCTGAGTTGCATCCAAAGAACACAATACCTACTGTGAAGCATGGGGGTGGACACATCATGCTTTGGGGCTGTTTTTCTGCAAAGGGACCAGGACGACTGATCCGTGTAAAGGAAAGAATGAATGGGGCCATGTATCGTGAGATTTTGAGTGAAAACCTCCTTCCATCAGCAAGGGTATTAAAGATGAAACGTGGCTGTGTCTTTCAGCATGACAATGATCCCAAACACACCGCCTGGGCAACGAAGGAGTGGCTTCGTAAGAAGCATTTCAAGGTCCTGGAGTGGCCTAGCCAGTCTTCAGATCTCAACCCCATAGAAAATCTTTGGAGGGAGTTGAAAGTCCGTGTTGCCCAGCAACAGCCCCAAAACATCACTGCTCTAGAGGAGATCTGCATGGAGGAATGGGCCAAAATACCACCAGCAGTGTGTGAAAACCTTGTGAAGACTTACAGAAAATGTTTGACCTCTGTCATTGCCAACAAAGGGTATATAACAAAGTATTGAGAAACTTTTGTTATTGACCAAATACTTATTTTCCACCATAATTTGCAAATAAATTCATTAAAAATCCTACAATGTGATTTTCTGGGGGGAAAAATCTCATTTTGTCTGTCATAGTTGAAGTGTACCTATGATGAAAATTACAGGCCTCTCTCATCTTTTTAAGTGGGAGAACTTTCACAATTGGTGGCTGACTAAATACTTTTTTGCCCCACTGTATATATGTGTGTGTGTGTATATAATATATATGTGTGTGTATATATATTATATATACACACACATATACACACACATATATATGTATATATATATTTATTTATACATAATATATATATTTATACATATATGTGTATATTTATTTATTTATACACACACACATATATATACATATACACACACATACATATATATATATATACATATACACACATATATATATATATATATATATATATGTTTGTGTATATGTATATATGTGTGTATATATATATGTGTGTGTATAATATGTGTATAATATATATATATATATGTGTGTATAATATATATAAGTATGTGTGTGTGTATATATCACTCGATGTACAAGACATTAGGAACACCTGCTCTTTCATGAGACTGACCAGGTGAGTTATGATCCCTTATTGATGTCACCTGTTAAATCCACTTCGACCAGTGTAGTTTAAGGGGAGGAGACCGGTTAAAGAAGGATTTTAAGCCTTGAGACATGGATTGTGTATGGGTGAATGGGCAAGACAAAATATTTAAGTGCCTTTTAAACAGGGTATGGTAGTAGGTTCCAGGCACACTGGTTTGAGTGTCAAGAACTGCAACACTGCTGGGTTTTTCACACTCAACTGTTTCCTGTGTGTATCAAGAATGGTCCACCACCCAAAGGACAGCCAGCCAACTTGACAACTGTGGGAAGCATTGGAGTCAACATGGGCAACTATCCCTGTGGACTGCTTTTGACACCTTGTAAAGTCCATGCCCTGATGAATTGAGGCTTTTCTGAGGGCAAAAGGGGGAGGTGGAACTCCATATTAGGAAAGTGTTCTTAAAGTTTTGTACACTCCGTGTATACTATTTGGCGCAATGATAAATACAGGGGGAACATTGAATACCCAAGAGGCTTTCACACTGGTGTGCTATGTGGACTTGTGTATTATGCTGTATCATATACCTTAACAAAATACTGTAGGCACTTGCATTTTGGCATATTGTGTATAGACTCACATACTTGCACCACAGAATCCACTTGGGTGTACCGTTTGCGTTTTACTCTTTGAAGTATAAACACATGCACTAATCAAATGTATTGCCAATCATTCTCTTCTCCCTCCAGAAAAACTGATAGTGTGCATCACCCAGAGTGAGCTGCCCCTGCCCTACCACTGCTACTGAGGAGAGACCCACAGACTTGCTCTCATCCCCCTCTTTCGCTCCTTCCATCACAAGTCTGTGGTTATGAAGATGAGGGTTGGCATCCAAAGAAAGCAGTTGTGTTGCAATCAGAAATCTAACACTCAAACTGACACCACACACACACGGATCATAGTAGCATCAGAAATATATTATCTCTAAGTTTTATTGATATTCCCTTTTTCAAGGCAATCATCTTTGTTTGACAATCATTGTTTATTTCTGTTGTTTCTATGGTTACTTACATCCAACATTTGGCTCAGTGAGCGTTCGTTAGATTTATCGTCCTCATACTCATCCATGTGTGTTGTCGTGAATCAGATTTGCTGCCATCACCTGCATCCTGAGATGAATTTATTTTTAAATATCTGTAGGGTATGTATATAAAAAGAGGACATGTTTGATTGGTAAGGGAGGTGTCTGCCTTCAAGGTTGATTTTAATTTAAATAGTGCCCAGATTGGGATTGGTGAGTGGGAAGTGACTGGTGGACCAATGGGGCTCGGCCCTCATAGATTCAGAGTGTCTGTATAGGAGTTATTTTAATCTCTTCTAGTTATCTTCGTCTGGTTGGTTTTGGGTTAGTTGGGAGAGTTTAAGGCCGGTGTTTGTGTGTGAGTGCCATACAGGAGATCTGTGTGAGATGGATGTGTGTGAGAGCTTCGTTAACGAACAAAACCCATATGACCGTTTGTTTTAAAGGATTTCATTTTGTGCTTTCATGTGTTTTTCTACTCCTGTGGCAAATATTTATTTTATTTGTCCTTTTCAATTGTGGCTTTTACAGATTTACCAACTGCATCTTTTGTCGAGTGATAATCTTTTTTTTTAACGTGTCTGTTTCCCCTAATGTAAAGAAATGACCGTTAGACTGCTGTCTTACCCTCCTGATATGTTAACTTTGGCTGTGTGGATTTAGCTTCTGCTGTGCAGGTAGCTGGAATACTACAGTTCACACACTGTTAAAAAGCACCACAGCTCTTAGTCCTACATTGCCCTAGATAACGTTCCAACACTAAACTACAACACTAGGAACTCATTCCCCACACTACTATACAGAACCCCACTACAGACCTGGGGCCTATTCAATTGGATGGGTTGTTAGAAATGTATTGCATAGAACTCACAAGATTCTTTATTCTGCATGTTAGACATTATTAGTGTCGGTTTTAATAAAAGACAGTTCTCTGCAATGCTCTGAACCACCTATAACGCTAATCGCACTATAGTTCAGTCAGTACTTACTGTTACACCGGACAGAGCAATGTGCCGCTGATATGGACCAATGGTTGAAAAGGAGAATGAGGTTGGACTTCTCTATAAATGACACTTGTAGTTACGTATTGAGAGAATTGGTTCCCTCAGAGGGGACTCGAGTGTAGACACAGCGGGACCAGGCTAAGGGGAAAACACTAAAAGCACATTTTGGTATATAAGATCTGTTCTTTGTGCTTTGACTTAATTTTGTGCCCGTGTTTTTAATATTTTGTTTTCTGATTTGGGAGTGGTTGTTGGGAGTGATGGGTGAAGCATATGCAACCTGTTATACTTTTTATTCTGCTTTTACCACTTTCTTTGAATGGCAAGAGACCAATTCCACATGCATCATTTCTCGTTATTATTGCCTATTCATGTACAATGATGAACATACCTGCCTTGGTTCTGAAAAGTTTCTTTTTCAGTAAGAATATGTAACTGGCAATACTGTTTTATAAAATAAAGATCTTTTCTCAGACCAGATTTGATAAGATTTGTGTGCATGTGACAGCTAGAGATGTGTACTTGGGATAAACATGTCTAATTAAAGGGGTACAGCTTAGGGAGTCTGGTTACCCGGACAAACTAACTCAAACACACATTCCCGCCTTAATAACCATGAAGGCTTGAGCTACGGGTGGTCTGCTCAGTCTTGTGCCTCACTCAGTTAATATGCATCTACTACATTTGAGATGCCTGAAAGGGGTTTCTACCCCTCTGAATTTGCTTTTGAGTCTACACCTTGGCCAGTAAGTCCTAGACATTGCTGTATGTGACCTAACAGGCTGATGTGACCCTGGGGAACATTTTGGCCACAGATGAAATTTGAGTGTTTAATGTGCTCAGCCTTCTTTGACTCATGTCTCACGCTGTGAGACGATACCAGGGTGGATGTGACCAATGAACATGAGCGCTTCAAAGTGTCTCAATGTCCACTCGAAAACCCTTATCAGTATTCCAGACATCTCGGCAGACAGACATTACAGCTTATGCAGTTTAACTACAGCTGAAGGCTGGATCATGAAGCCTCAAGTGTGTGTGAGCGCACTAGTAGACTTACCATTAGGCGGAGGAGGCAGGGGCCTCATGAGCTGGGCATAGAACATTTCTCAGCTCAAGCCCCTTAATCTGTTTAAAATATATATATTTTTTTACATGGGCTGCGTCTCAATCCACTGCATCTGCTGACTTCAGCGCTACAGCGATGTTTGTCAGACCAGGAGACATCACGAAAACCTCTGTAGCGTCCGAACGGTTTGGCCTAGAAATTGTAACTCTCACGAATACTGGTGTTCTCCGTTTTGCTCTGCGACCCCAACAAGTGTCACGGGGCTCGTCTGAAGGTAACCCGGTCCCGGGCTGAAAAATGAATAGGGCATTTCCCCGTCAAAGGTATACAGCTAATTCCATGGTAAAAAAATAAATTCTGAGCTTATATCTCAGGTATAGGACACTTCTAAACACTTCCTTTTGACTAGCAGTAAGGCCAAAATCTATGTTTTATCAAATATTTTTTAAATATACCTACAAGGGTCCTAAAATTATTCTTCCCCCTAGGGCCTCCAAATCACTAAGTCTGCCCCTGTATGAGCATACGAGAGCGAATAAGTGTTAGTGTGTGTGTCTCCCTAAATTTGAGGGCACTTAATACAGCAGATTCTCTCTCCTTGCTCCCCTGTTGCACACTCTCCTGTCACTTGGTACTAGAGCTATTTAAAGATGCCACTCTCCTTCATTTGCTCTCTCAATCATGCGCAGTGTCATGTTTCTCCAGAATCCACACAGCAGAGCAGGAGAAGGAAAACTAAAGAACAGATTGAGAAAGAGGGAACACCACCTGCTCCAGATGGCATGTTAGTGAGGATTTAAACATGTTGACTTCAGACCCATGAAGATTCAAGTCTTCAAGTCAAACTTGGAGCAAAGGGCTAAACCTTACCAGCCATGGACTATTGACAAGCACTGGGGGTAACTAGTGTCTGTGTGAGAGAGCAACAGCTACTGAGCACAGGAAGTGTGTGGTGCAAGAGATTAGTGACTCGAACTACAGAATGTTCTTTGCATTTATTTTTTCCATGGATGATTAGCCTAACTGGAGACATCACAGGCTACAAATAACTTAAATATTGAAAAAGTTTTGCATCACTCTTCTTTCTACTACTCCACTATGGATCACCTCTCTCCCCCGTCTTCCAACACGCAGGATGGTTCACCCACCACGTTCCCAGACTCGTCTCGCCGCACCACTCACACTGGTAACCAAGGTGGGTTGGGATCGTTAGTATATGAGGTGGGGGTCGTGTGGGCTCACCTGCGGCCGCTCATACCGTTCTTTCTGATCAGTGCAATGGTCGTGGCAATCATCTACCTAATCCAGCACATTATCTACTCTGGGCCATTCACCGATCCACTCTTCTTTGAGAAATTTGAGGAACGTTGGCCTAGACCCAAACCGCACAAGGATACCTCACCCTCAAACCCAGTCCTTTTCACTGACCCTTTGGAATACACTGGGAATGGAACCCTTTGAACTTGAGTCGTGGAATTCGGATGAATTCTGCCTGTGCCATAGGATTCTATTTGAAGGTGGATCAAAGGTTTTTAGAATCTCCCTGTGGAATTTGCGGTGAAGTTCATAATCAGATCATGATTAGATCTGCATGTGACTCCCAGAGGCTTCTGTCTTTGACTCAATTGTGTCCCTATGTCTGTTCTATTCAACAGCCACTTGGGCTATGTATATATAATGTGCAGATTATGAGAACCTGGAGTCTGGACCATTACTAGGCTATAATTATACTACAATGCTCTAATGTCTTAATCTAGATTTATTAGCCCTGTATAACTGTCTGTCACTGACGGTGAATGTATTTAATGATTTAAATTCCAGTAGGCCTGGCCTAGATCCACACAGTTAATTGTTTTAGATTAATACAATAATTGTAATTTGGGTGAAAAATGCTTAATTGAGGGGGAATAAAGTTTTGGTTTAAAAAAAATTACTCGTCTGTACAGTTTACAGTCCAGTACACACTACACAAATAGAGAATTTTCATAGACCGTATGGCTTTTCTCTACAGGTGCATTTGTGGCAACCCATTTAGCAGTGTTGCCAGGTCAAGCTAAAATTTGTAGCCAAATGACCACTCAAAACCCACCCAAAAGGCCTGAAAACTTGCCCAACTTTTTTTTTCAGCAGCTAGAGAGGAGTTTGTCATTATGGAGAGAACTATTGGATAAATGTGCAATCTAAATACTTATGGTCAAATTTCTTCTCTGCATTTTTCCCTTTTTATTGGTTCATCACATTAAATGATTTAATCTGAACTATATAAGTGATGGATAGTGAATGGTTAAGAGGTATGTTTTTTTCAGAAAACATTCTTGTGAAATGGTGTTAACACAATGTTAATCATTGTGAAATAGTGTTAATTCAAGTCACATTGCTCTAAAATAATTGTATTCCTTTAAACTGGAGTATGAAAAACTAAAGTCCCCAACAGTTTGCTTTTTGGATTTTATTTCATAATAAATGTAAATTAATGTATAGAGATAAGTACACCAAAACAGTAGTGCTAGTTTGGTAGTAGCCATCCATCTAGGATGAAATGATCCCCACACAAGTTGGTGCTGCTGCTGCCATTACCCATATGTTGATCTACAGAGAGTAGAGGGACAGACAGATATGAGGTGTGTACTGCTCACCCCCAAAGTGCTGGGTTAGGCCAACCAGGAGCCCCACTACCAGGTTGAAGCCATTTCTTGGACTTTATGGGACACTCAGAAACAGGGTTCCAGCCAGTGAGGGGCCAAAGGAGGTACATGTTGGTGATCCCCATAGAAGTTGCAGTTGCTTCTTGGTTGTGTAATAAATACCATTTAAAATAACACAAGCATATTGCTATTACATTGTTATAACTAACTTCTTTCTAAGCAGGGTTTCTCACACACCCAAGGACAGAGGGCTGACGTAAACCTTTCATAAACACTGATAAGAAAATGGTGCTTGGGTCCGCATTTCACGAAATAATGAGACACACACATACTCAAGGACAGAGGGCTGACTACGCACACACAAAATCTCCTGTTTAGCTGAACATTTGATAACAAAGAACTTTTGCTATAAGACTCAGAAGGATGACGCCCAGCTCATCAGGACCAATCTGAGAAGACAACAACCTGTCCAGAACCAACCAGAGGACAAGAACTTCCAGACTCAACCTACTTTCTATCTTTGTATAAAATGTCTATGCACTCTGTTATCTGGGCTTCTTTCGGATAGTTCCATTTGAGCTTGATGAAAGGGTCCGTGCACGCTATTTCAGATATCTTTACCTCTGAATAAATTGCTTTTAATTAAACCTTATCCACCCTGTCCAGAGTCTCTACTTCGTCTCAGTTCTCCAGTAAACTTGTTTTATCAACAGTTGTGACGTCCGTACTTTCATCAATAATCAACGAGTAAGACTCATTCACAATTGTATTTATTAGTTCCTCATGCACTGCGGGCCCTATAACTTCATTCATGAGCGCTGTACATTTTGTTCTGGGGAAATTGATACCCTTCTTTGACATGTCTTCAACGCATCCCAGGTGATCTAGTTGGAATGCTGGAGTGGCATGCAAAATGTGCAGCGATCTGTAATGATGATTGTTTAACTGTTATACTCATACAAATGTAGTTCCTGAATCAAACAATGTTATTGCATTAGAAAATGGAGCAGCATTTCTCTTGTTTCTCCGTTTGTGAATGAGAAATAAGATCGGCGTGGTGGGCTCGCATTTTTCATCTGCAATACCTACAACCTTTTCGGTCATCTCCCACGATGCTAATACATTCCATTATACCCCGTTCTTCTTCCTAGTTTTTACAAAATCTCCCCCCATTTACCTGGCATTCTGACAGTTGAATCGTGTCTAGACAGTAAACTAGCGTGTTAAATCTGTTCGTTACTCTGTCCTCGCCACGTTGCTTCCTCCCTGAATTCAACTTTCAGGCCAATGTTAGCTAGCTACATACTCAGATAGAAAGCACATTGATGGATCCTCTCTCTTACACTGTTGGATGTAATGGATGTCTCTCCCTTGCTGTAATGATTGGTAGGACTGGGGGCGATCAGGATACAAAAAACCACGCAAGTAATAATGTTGAGTGAGAATTATGAAGCTAGTGCTGCTGTTCCTTGTTGAGTCTCACATCACTTGTCATGATATGCGCGCGTGCTGTTAATCCTGATTGACGTGACTCCGCTGAGCTGCAGCATACTCAACAGTACTACACACTCGATGTGATAAATATATTTTCCAAAGCATCTGGTCTTTGCCTAAACCTTAATAAGTGTGAATTGTTTGCTGTTAAAGACTGTGTGATACCCTCTATATGCAATATTCCAGTCAAGGAAAACGTAACATACCTTGTGATTACCATATCTAAGGATCAACAGGAAAGATGCTCATTACATTTTATACCTATTATTGAAAAAAACAAAAAGAAGTTGAACCATTGGTTGCAGAGGGGTTTATCCTTGAAAGATCGAGTATTGCTTTCTAAAGCTGAAGGTATCTCCAGACGTACTTATGCAGCCCAGTCCCTATATCTTGACAATAAAATAGGTACAGTGGTTGATCAGGTGCTTTTCAACTTCATCTGGAAAAATCGTACACATTATATTAGGAAATCTGTCGTTATGAACTCATATGAATATGGTGGTCTCCATTTTTTAAATTTTCCTACAGATAAATTGGGCTAAATATGTTTTAAAGAATCCAACTTCAATTTGGAATTTCATATCTTCTCCCGTTTTGGTGGCCTCAATTTTATGTTATTTGTAACTATAACATTGATAAGAGTCCTGCAACATTATCTGCTTTTCATAGACAAGTATTCTTTGCGTGGTCGTTAATATTTAAACATAGTTTTACATTTTTATCTCGTTACAATATCCCTGTAACACCTAGAGAGTTCGCCATAGTCTTTGATGCTATTCCATCTGGAACTCTCATGTTGTTTAGAGGTGTAGCCAGACCTTACCTTCTTGACCTACCCTTGCTTAATCCAGTTGACTCTCCAATGGGGAAATTGTGTTTCTCCTTGCTCCCTCAGAACAGCAGATCTATACGTGCTTTATTTCAAAGGGATATTGTATCCATTCCTTATGTCCTTATGTATACTGGAATACATTGGTCACTAATATCTGTTGGGAAAAAGTCTGGTTGTTAACACACAAATACTTGCTTGTTAACAAGGTCAAAGAGGTCTCTTTCAGAATGATCCATAAGTATAACCCTGTGAATCATTACCTGAAGAAACTCAAAAAAAGACATTAACATTGATTGTACTTTTTGTGTTGAGCATCCAGAAACAGTTTCACATTTATTTTGGCATTGTCTACATGTAAAACAATTATGGAAAGATATTCACAGTTTTATAATTGTTAATATTCTTGATGACTTTTTGTTTTTTTATGGGAGAATGTGCTGCTCGTGTTTCCTTAACCATAATAAAGATAAAGAAAAACAATTTTACCTCAAATCTAATTGTGCTAATGGAAAATGTCATATTCATAAATGTAAATTCACTAATAAAAAAAACACTCTTCCGTGTTTTCTATAAGGAATTCGAGCAGTACATTAATAAGACCATTCAACATTCTTCGAATAAGAAAGCAGTTAAAACAATCAATATGTGTGTTTCTTTTAAGGTCTTTGTATAATCTGTAATTTGTTGTACCCCCTAGCATATGTTATCATTGTCTATTTGTGTACTTCTTGTATGTATACAGACTATTCTACATTATAACAACAACAACAAAACAGTACTACACACACCCCTCCGGTGTATATGAACTCGTAACATGGCAACCCTGCTATTCAGCGTCAAATCAGTGACATCTGTAAATTGTCAGTCACAAGGAGGCTAGCCTTCGGTCAATTAAGAGTTAAATATAGGGAGAAAAAAATCATCTTTTATGCACTTAGCATTATCGATGCTTTGACGTCTTATTTTATTTGAGAAAAATGACATATCGAATGACTGGATAAAGGTGAGTAAAGTGATGCATGATTTTATTTCTGTAAACTAACTTTAGCTAGCCTAGCTAACGTTAGCCGCTGTTGCAATATGTTGTCTTTTAATTTACGTTTACTAGTTAGCTAATCACACGGCTAAGCATCCGTTATTTATATCATGCTAATGGAGGGTGCACTTCAACAAACTATTTTCACCACTTCAAATAATATCTATATACTCATTGCTTGAGTCGAGTGTTGGTAGATGGTGCGCGTCGCACAGCTAGCCAGTTAACGTTCTAATTTGGCTGTGATTGTAACTTGTCAGCCATCTGTCAACTCACCGCAGGTGTGCGACCAATTAAGTAGATTGCAATTCAGCTGACAATCGATGCCTTAATATTTTCCCATAACAGAAAATGATTGTGGCCTACATTTTAAACTTTTATTAAGTTATTATGCCTTTAATTTGAACTCAGAGAAATGCTTTTTTACAGCTGATTGGCAAATGTGTCATCTGATGTAGCCTAATTAACAAATTCAATTGAATAAGCCTATTGTAGTAAATCATCCTTTCATCTCACAACCTATATCCCACCCTTCTTCCATTCATCCCTCCATCGACTCTCCTCTCTCTTTTAGTGAATGTGGCGGTATCAGAGGCCAGGGTTTGAGGCCTTACTCCTGGCAGAGCTTCAGAGACAGCAGAGGTGCAGACAGTTCTGTGACACGGTGCTCCGAGCGGACGGTATGGAGACACACACTTATAATCACCTCTGACCCCCAGACATGGAGGATGGGGCTACCAGGAGGAGAAGGCCTTGGATCAGGGGGGAGGGAGTAGCAGAAGGGTTTGAGCGCTTCGAGGGAAACATCGCTGGATTCATCAGTTACTTCCTCCCAACCACAGGAGGAGAACCTGAGAGGGAGGTGGGGCCGGAGGAGGCGGGTGGGAGGATTCAAGAGGGGGGGAACTGAGAGGAGAGCCAGGAGGCAGAGAGGAGGAGGTGGTGGTAGAGTGAGAGGAGCCGTGAAGAAGGGGTCTGAGGTTGAGCAGCTGGTGATGGAGGTGTCCCAGAGAGCAAGACTGTGGAAGTGGGGGGTCCGAGCCTGCAGGATGGGAGGGGTGGTGGCATGATCAGCAGTAAACTACCTGAAGCCCAGGGAGCTGATGTGGGAGATCACCGGTATGGAGGAGGAGAGGGGTGGAGCCTCGCGGCGAGGCAGAAAGAGAGGGAGGGGCCAACAGAATGCAGGGCAGCAGCTTGTCCCGGTGAGTGACATCTGTCTGCCTTCACATACAGTCACACACACCTCTGTCATGACATATCTATTGGGTTTTATAACTGTGTTTGTGCATTCTTCACTTCCCCATGCTGTAAATTGTAATAATAGTGTATTGTGTGCTAAGTTACATTTAGTCACAGTAAAGTCCTCTCCTTCAGGATGGCTTCCCAGTGATTAAGAAGCAGAGAAGTCAGGTCAAACCCCTCCCCTGCCCCTGCCCTACCCCTACCATGCCCTGCCCTACCCCTACCCTTCCCTGCCCTACCCATGCAACTCTACCAGGCTCTGACCTACAAAACAACATCACCATCCAACCCCCCAACTCCGTCCCCATCTCCCTGACCCTTGCCCCGTCCCTCGTCCACACTGCCCCCCTCCCCCTTCTGGCCCCCCCTCCCCAGGAGGACTCTGCCGAGCAGTTTGACCGCCTGCTGGAGGACATCATGATGGGCCTAGACTTCGCCTGTGGTGGTCTCCAGGACGCCGGCAGGGGCGTTGCCGTAGCAGCTCCTAGCGCCATGGATGCTGTTCCCGGGGTGACCGGTGCGGGTGACCGTTCTGGAAGTGCCAAGTTCCTCAGAAGTGGGGCTGCAGCAGCATGTGGAGAGTGAGCTGAGTGACATCCTGGATCACTTCCTCAGGTCGTTTGAGCAGCAGGTGGCAGCATCCAACCCAGTGGCACAGGCACAGGGAGAGGGGGCTCGGCGCACAGCCAGCCTCTCGGAGCCTTACACCGCTCTCAGGAACTATAGTGGAGCCCAGATGGTGACCAGCACAGCTGAACACAGAACTCAGAGCACTCAAGTCAGAGAAGAGCAGAGCTACACACACACAGCCTATACACACACCTCTAACACTGGGCAGAGTAACACACACCTAGACCAGGTATACATGCCTCAACCAGAACCCAGCTACACACACACAGCCCACGTAGAGCAGTGTAGCACAGTCACACACCCCGCACACACACACCTCCCTCTCTCTCACACATCACCTCTTCCATACTCAACTCCTAACAGTGTCCAGCCCACCTCAGCTCTACCCCCTACCAGTCTGCCACCCAGCCCAGGGGAAGAGAGGAAGGTGATGACCAGAAGACGGTTGCGAGGCGAGATCAACATCCAACCTATAGTCTGGCCCAAGAAACGTCATGGGGAGAGGAACATAGACAGGACCAGACTACTAATCAAGAAGAAGAGGAGGATAAAGAAAGGGTACTCCGTGAATACGAGGAACTGCGAGATTGTGAGTGGTCCGTTGCCGGATGTGGATGATGTGTTCCTGGGTGTGTCTGTCCGTACAGGCGAGGAGCTATGCCAACCCGAGGATGCTGCCAGGGAAACGCCTACCCCCAGCAAACTGCCCAATCAGGTCACTGATGCGTTGCCAGGTGTGTGTACAAACAAACAAGATGCCATGCCAGCCTGCAGTGTGCGTTGTCAGAATGGAGAAGGCTGTGTTACCAGGGGCGGAGTCTCTCACAGGCAAATGCCCACCCCCAGTCAACCGCACAATCAGGTCGGCTGAGAAGATCAAATCTCAGGTGAGAGACTTTCCTCAACATTTGATGTTATGAAACATCTGCTACTATTTACTCAGTATACTTCATGCATTCTTCAGTAAATTGTTAGCCGTGTATAATTTGTATAGGTGTTTTATGGCTGAGTGGTCTAATTATAGTCAGTGTTGTCATCTCTCAGACCAAGGCCCGGCCAGCAGCAGTCTGACACTACCAAGAAAACCCCACCCCTACCCAATCCCCCGATCAGCCCAATCAGAACCCCAGAGGTCAGAGTGCCCAGCCAATCAGACAGGGCGAGGAGGTTGTGAGGTGAGTGTCTGGGGCAGTGGCTATAGTGAAGAGAGGGAGAGGCAGACCACCCAGAAAGAAAAACGTCAATGGTGTGTGTGCGCAAAGGTTACATCTGCTCCAGTTCCACCAGAACAGACCAGCCTTCCCGCAGAACAGACCAGCCGAGGGGCAGAAACAAAGAAGAGAAGCAGAAGAAGAGGAGGAGGGAAGAAGCCTCAGCTGGAGTGGGAAAAGGGATCAGACCCAGCAAGGACAAGAAAGAAGAGTAGGAGAGTAAAGGAGGAGAGGACAAATGGAAGGAAGGAGAGCGAGACCAAGAGTTCATGTCCAGAAGTAGAAGTAGTCCCGCTGGTCCAAACGCTCTCAGAACCTCACCCTCCCATCTCTGTTCCAGAAGCCCCAGCCTGTGGAGAGCAGGTACACCCAGAGGACAGAGAGGAGTCTGGGAAAGAAGTGACAACAGAGGAGGAGGAGGCTGTCGATGTCATCCAGGAAACCACCTCCTCAGCCTTCCAGAAGACCAGGGAAGTCCTGCAGACACAGTGCAGAATGAAAGATGGAGAGGAAACGGGATGGGCCATGTTTAAACCACGAAAGACTGATCAGACAGAAGAGAGGGAGACCCGGATGGACAAAATAGATGTTGAAGACATCAGAGCGATAGAAGATTCTGATGAAAGTATTGATGTAGAAGGAGATGGAGAAGAATGGATGACAGAGCAGAAAAACAGACCGAACTCCACAACCCACCAATCCAAATCGGAGAGTGGAAGGTCTCAGTTCAGATGCATTCTGGGATAGTAAAAGCCTCCAGTCTCCCATCCTTCACATTCCATCCGAGAGGTGGACATCGAAGGGTCAACAGGAAGCTGGTAGGAAGAGGAAGTGGATGTGTTGGGGGGCTTTAGCGCCTCCCCAGTCCCTCCTATCATACTGCCTGGCTCCTGGGGGGAGGGGCTTAGTTCTGATGAGGAAGAGGAGATTGATGTCATTGGAGGAGAGTTGGACCACTCCCCTTTTATTGGATATATGTCATCTCTGCTCTGACTGAGTCCATACACACGGTATCCTACATTATCGGTCAGATTATCACACTCAACTCTAATCTGAGTTTTCATGATTGTGTGGCATGATTGTGTGGTTGAGTTCTGCCAAGTTACCAATTGTTAAAAGAGGACGATTGGATGTTGAAAAAAAAATTGGACATTTTTGTTGTACCTTTTTTCTACCTCACCTTGTCTTTAGAGCTCTGTGCTTGAGTTCTAGTTTTCAGCACTTAGATCGTCAATTATGAATGTGTTTTACACTGTGGGTCAGTTGTGCTGTTTGTCTACATCTCACTGCCCAGACCTTTACAACATCATTGTGTTAAAGTTTTCAATGACGCGTGTAGGAAAAACACCAGCTATATTTGCCTCTTGTGCAGAGGAGTTTGGGTTCATTCATATAGCAAATGTTACGTTCTGAGTTGCCAACAAATCAGGTTTTACACTGCTGTTAGTTCAGTTTCACAGCAATTGTCGACTGTCATTGGTTGAGTGTCGATCATCACAGGCCTACATCTTCCGATTCTGCTTCGGATTGTTCTAGAATGGAATCACGTCAGGTTTGTCATTATTACTGTTCTCCCCAGGTGTTTGACTGTTTTCTATTTAAAAACCAGATTAAAGATATTCTTAACGTGTCCTTGTGTGAATATATTTTAAGTGCGGCCTAAATAGCTGAGATGTTTATCACGGTGTTGTAGTGTCTTTAAGTGGTGACAGTAATCTGAGTGGATACAGCAAGGCTATTCATTTTTTTTTTTTTTAAAGCAACAGGTTTATTTTAAGTAGTTTTTATGTTATATCTATGTTTATCAGAGGGTTTGACATGCAGTGTACAAGCCCTTGGCTTATTACATTAGACCCAAATAGCACATCTTGAGACGCTGCTATGTTGAATCCCATATGGTGTTTATTATAGATGATCCTACACACACACACCGCATAATGATAGGACAGGCCTGAGTGACTGAAGTGAACATGAGTTTATTAGTTAACCTTTGGTTCAACCTCCTACACACATCACATTAGAGCTGCACTACGGTGGTCGCCATCTTGAAACTGGTGTCTGCTGATGCGTTGACCTCTGGTTCGAGCAGGATGTGTGGCTCTGCTCAGCCCTGGTGACCTGGACAGGGGTTCGGGGTTCAGGTAGTACAGCGCAGGTGTGTGTCTGTGTGTGGGTGCTCTACCCTGATAAAAATAAACAGTGTGTTATGTCAGTCATGTCAGTGTGTGTGTTCCTGTGCTTTACCGGTGCGATATAGTCTCATCGTACCTCGGAGCGGCTGTGTGTGTCAGTGTTATGTGGTGAGTCGGTAATTAGGGGCAGCTGGTCTTCCCGTTGGGGGGGTAAGGGGTAGAGCAGCGTCTGGGCTGGGGATTGTTGTCCGTGGGCCTCTCAGCCTCTAGCCCCTCTTAATGCTGGATACGGCGGATAGACTGGATCTGGGGGGTCTGGGAGTGGGAGCCCCAGTTCTTCCAGTGCTGGTAGTCTCCACTGTGTCTCTCACACTCCATGATGTACTGCTGGCCCCTGTAGCCGGGGTACTGGTAGCACACAAAGCTGGGGGATAGCGATAGGGGATATTCATTTAACACTAAGGTTTAGTATATCATTCGTGTGCGCAAAGTATTAAACCACAGCTGTTTGCTAACATGTGGTGTGTGTGTAGTGAATAATAGACTTTAACTTACGCGCCACACTGCACGTGCATGGAGCCGACCTCGGGCATGGACCAGCCCATAGCCTGCAGGGAGGGGTAGTCGTCACACAGCTCAACACTGCGGCCCATGAAGTTCTCTCTCTCAAAGATCATCATACGACTGCTCATGTGGGACTGAGAGAAAGAGAGGAAGGTTACACATACACACACATAAATATGACCTTATTCCAAGAATTTGGGAGTTTCTCAAGGAAGGCCTTAATAGAATGTATCCGTTTGGCAGACATAAAAAAAAATGCATTGATTCTCTTTCACATCTCCTCTTTCTCACACACTGTGGTACTCACAGCACAGTAGATGGGACGCAGGGACATGAGGCGCTCCACGTGGTAGGACAGGGAGCCACTGTAGGCGTCCCAGTGGGGGTACTCTCCTCTCTCCAGGATGAACTGCTGGCCCTGGAAGTCATGGTGCTCAAAGCCCACCCAGCTACAGGGGGGTGAGAGAGATATTTTACACATTGAGATATTTTACACGTTGAACTACCATCTTATACACCCACATTGAACCAGCCACTATAAACAAAATAACTCACTCATCCACACAGACAGACAGATTACACACCTGGATTCCTCTGTCCATAAATAAACATTCCCACTAAACAGATGGCGTAAACACACAGTGTGAAACTCACGCTCCACTCTCCACTCTGATGGAGCGGATGATGTCTAGACCACACTCGTGGATGTTGCAGCACTCAGAGGTGAACTCCTGGCACTTGCCCTGGAAGTGCTCCTGCTCGAACACAGTCACCTACAGAGAGAGAGAGATGGGTGGGGAGAGGGAGAAGAAATGGAAGATGAGAAGAGGGACATTTAAGGTGACAGAGCCCATCCCACTTATGCAAAGGTATGTGCTCCTCTAAGGTGTGTTACCTTGAAGAAAGGAGCCACGCCCATTCCTGAGTTGACAAGGGATTGCATCATTGGTGATCTAGTGGTTCTGTACATCTTTACACCTAAGAGGCAAGAGTCAAACGTTCCGTTACACAGTCTCCTCAACTCTCCTACACTCTATAAGTCACCTCAACGCCAACAATCCACACAGACAGAGTAACATTATATTTTATTACATTCTATGTTATTCTATAATCAAGGCTTCACACTGGTTTTCAAGTGAACATGCCTCGGGAAACAACCTCTCTAAAATGTTTCCCCTTTAACACTTCTCCTATCCACTATGCACTATTTGGAAAAAATGTCACTGCACAGTCTCTAATGAGCTGAAGTCATACTAATGCCGATCAATTAATCTATGATAAAGCTACACGATATTTTATCTAACAAGCTCGCTCCCTGTTATAGCCAATCGTATAAAATAAATAATACGCAACAAATCGAGATTATTGTGAACTAACAGTAAAACATCAGATCGTTTATTGTCCATCCAAGTTTGTAGGCTACACCAGAATAGGCAATATGGAGCCACGGATCAGTTAAACGAGTCTATACATTATGTAGCCAATCTATGCAATGTGCACTGCAGGTTAACGTGTTGTTTCAGGGTTAGTGCTTTTGGTGAGTTTTAAATGAATGTGTAAACGCGTCTTGAATAAGCCTGTTATGACCTATCTGACTGACTGTCCCTATAATTTGCATTAAATGCGTTACGGAGTTGGCACCTTACCTAGTTTGGCACTTATTCGTGATGAGCTCGGTAGTGGCACGCGCCTAACGCTATCTCGCGTATAGCTTTGAGAGAACCTGGCGCTTCAGTTTTATATGGACCAACGAGAAACGCGCCCCTTGGAGCGCGTCCATGGCGCAGGGCTTTGGTACGCGCACAATAACTTTTTCCCACCTAGAACACTGGCCAACAGCGCGCTCCTGTTCTTTCCTGTCATTCCATCGAAACTGCGCGACACGCCAGCTCAGCATATACTATGGAACGTCAGTCCTCTCTGTGCACAGCGATCGGGGTTCGCCCTGAATGGGAGAGGAACAATAGCGGCCCGGTCAGTTCGTGCTGGTCAGCAGTCCGGTGTGTGGCAGTCACAAAGGCCGGGATAGAGGTGGAGGATGTGGAGATTAAAGGGGCACAGGCACCGTTTGGGTAGAGAGAAAAAGTCAGTATACAAATATGTTTATAATTGAATATGGACAGGATAGAAACGTTTGAGAATTAGAAAGTTTGACATCTATATGTAATAGTATCTCATTAGTCACTAAACACATAGGACAACACAGAGATGTTTTGCCCCCTTTCACAGATTCCATGGGTCACACACACACACACACACACACACACACACACACACACACACACACACACACACACACACACACACACACACACACACACACACACACACACACACACACACACACACACACACACACACACACACATCCTTGTGAGTCCCCATCCATCCTTGAGTCATATACATGGTACCCTGGCCCCTTAAGCACAGTAAAGTCCCCCCCCAAAAAATGCACCACACAACTTCACTCCTCACACCTCATCGAAATCATACTGACACCTTATAGACTTAACACTCTCTTAATCAAAACCCGGTAGTTTGATAATGTGAGGTCCAATAACGCATCAATTAAAAAATATGTGTTAATGACTTGCTTCAGGCTTGAGCTCCCATTCAACTGTTTCAAAACCGATGGGGATGAGACGAGACTCAGAGAGAAGACATGACCAGAAATGTTCTGTTTGTAATAGAAGTTGGTACTGATTATGAGCAGATGATTAGCACACTTCACATGTCCTCCCATGTTAATAGTGAGCCTATTCAGTAAATATCCTCCTACCTATTCAAGCTAGCTTTTAATGTTTGATCACTTAAAAACAACATATTTTACATTAGTATGTAATGGTTTTATGTATTGTGATAGTTTGTTCTACTTTTTGTTGTATTGTTGCTGTTATTCTTTAGTTTTCTACCTTATTGAGCGTGGGAAATGTGCTCCTCAAAATGACATAGGATCAATATTATTATGACCATGAACACAATATATGTACAGGTCTTTGTCAAAGGTTATACAAGAGTGCGAAAAACGTCATCAGTTGCTTATCACAGATCCTGGTACAGTGTTATGTCTCTATCTCTCAGATACTGTATCTGTTTGTGGTTAGACCCTATCATCATGTACAGTATTCGACTATCAACCCCCCTCCAATCCTTCTCAATGAACTATGGATCTCATTGGTCCCTGTGGCTGCCCCGCCCCCCCCCCCCCCGCCCCCTGACTGTCCCTCTCTGATGATGCGGTGGTTCTATTGTCTCGTGGTTCTGACCTCAGCAGGTTTGTTTCTCTGTCTCTAATCCTCCTCCTCTGGGCGCCAGCGTATAAAAGGGCGGGGCGCGCTCTGAGCCACAAACACTCTCTGAGTGAGGCAGATCACACACACAGGTAAGAGCAGCAGACACACACGATACACATGGTGGCACCTGCATACACAGGTAAAGGGAGTAGGTGGAGAAAGATGAGTAGCAGCTGTTCAGCAGCAGTTTGACTTTGAAATCAGTAATTAGAAGTCGCTATGTTACATTCATATTATACATCACTATATTAAACATGTTAACTGCATCCCCAACCCCAAATATCCCTCTTCCCCTGATAGCATCCATTCACTCCATCTTCATCCCTTATTGCTATTTCCATACATTTTTTGTATTCCCAACACGTTGGATGTGTCTTCTTGACTGTTTTGAGACTGTTTCATTCTCATCCCCCTCTCTCTCTCTCTTCCAGTCATCATGTCCAGTGATAAGTCCAAGGCTGCTTCCCAGACCGACGGGAAAGCTGCTCAGAGCAAGAAGTCTGAGATGGGCATGATGTCCTACAAGGCAAGTAGTCCCCAACTAACAGGACTTCTCCTGGCTCCAATCTAATGGAATATCATTGGATCACTGATACAGCCAGACACTATCTGTGTTGATGATATACTTATGTCTGTTTCTCTTTCTCTGTTTGCCCCTCAGATGTTTGTGTTCGACCAGGAGAACTTCCAGGGTCGCATGGTCGAGATCAGCAACGAGTGCATGAACGTGTGTGAGATGGGCATGGACCGCGTCCGCTCCCTCCGCATTGAGTGTGGACCGTAAGTCAACCTCTCCAGTTTTTTATACTATATATTAGTTTCTATTAATGTCCTGCTATTCCTGTAGCTTTGATGGATAATGGTAGAAGTAGCAGTATCATTTACAGTTTTTTAAAATCCTAATTAGATATGTAAACACAGCTGTCTAATAAAGTAACACTGTCTTTCTATCCTGTATAGCTTTGTGGGCTTCGAGCAGATGAACTTCTGTGGCGAACACTACATTTTGGAGAAGGGAGAGTTCCCCCGTTGGGACTCTTGGAGCAACTGCCAGAAGAACGACTACCTGTTGTCCTTCAGGCCCGTCCGCATGGTGGGGACACTCCTCTCGCCTTTCACCATCTCTCTCTCTCTGTCATCTGTTCTCTAATTTTTCTCACTTATACACATCCTCTCTCTTTGTGACTTGCTACCCTCTGATCTCTCACTCTGCCTTTCTTTACTCTCTCTCCATTTTTGTCTCTCTCCTGTACATTTCTCTCCTTCTGAACACCTCCCTCATTCTCACACACCTCTCTCCTTTCCCCTCTCTCTCTCAGGACCCCGAGAAGCACAAGATCTGCCTGTACGAGGTTGGGGAATTCAAGGGCCGTAAGATGGAGATCATGGACGATGACGTTCCGTCTCTGTTCTCCTACGGCTTCACCGACAGGGTCGGCAGCATAATGGTCAGCTGCGGAACGTAAGTGTTGCTATGGAGATGGAAAAAGGAATTAACAGAGTTTAAACTCACAACTAAGAACACATAGATCTAGAATGAAAAGATTGTAGGAGAACGGCTGTTATTTTAGTGACATACGTAGTGACTTGCCTAGTGACATAATTTGGTCTTCTCCTTTTTCCCCTCAGCTGGGTGGGCTACCAGTTCCCCGGATACCGCGGCTCCCAGTACCTTCTGGAGAAGGGCGACTTCAAACACTTCAACGAGTTCGGCGCCCGTCACCCCCAGTTCCAGTCCGTGAGGCGTATCCGCGACATGCAGTGGCACCAGCAGGGATGCTACACCATGGCCAGCAAGTGAGGCTCAGGGAAGGAGAGAAAGAGAAAGAGCGGAAGAGAGGGAGAGGGGCGGAGGAAGAGAGAGAGGGGGAGAGATGTCTGAGGCCTTGCCGAACCCCTGGCTGAAGCATACCATCTGAAACAACAAGGGAGAGGGTTGACGTTAAAAATCCCCCACTCTTTGAAACCTCAATTGAAGGACCACCTGGCTACAGAACACCTGAAGACAACCCCTCCATCATTCTCTCTCTACTCTTCTCTTTCTCTCCTGTGGTCCGACCTTAGCTTTTCCCTCCTTCATCCCCCCTAGCTTTTTCGTCCCCCATTCCTTTCCCCTGCAGTCCATTGCAGCACCAAAGAGGGAACGAGAAATATCTTGCTGTTTTACACATGATTCTCGGCTCAGGGTATGATGCACCATGGGAAAATAAGTTTCAATATCCACCCCCCACTTCCTAACCCTGTGTATCGCACACCCTCTCTGCTGTACAGAATCCTGGCCAACTTTTCAATAAAAATGAAAATCTTGATTTCAAAACGTTGTCTTTGCATTGTGACCGATAACCCTCATGACCAAGATGACACTGTATGAATAAAAGTGCTATAACAGGTCATAACATGAAAATCATATCAGTACAGATTAGTCAATGTTGATGAAAAGGTCATCAAAATACACATATCGATAGGAGAATATGAAGTCAGAGCTGAGCACTGCAGATCATTTCCAAAGCCACCCTTTGCCTTGATGACAGCTTTGCACACTCTTGGCATTCTCTCAACCAGCTTCATGAGGAATGCTTTTCCAACCGTCTTGAAGGAGTTATCACATATGCTGAGCACTTGTTGGCTGCTTTTCCTTCACTCTGCGGTCCGACTCATCCCAAACCATCTCAATTGGGTTGTGAAGGCCAGGTCATCTAATGCAGCACTCCATTACTCTCCTTCTTGGTCAAATAGCCCTTACACAGCCTGGAGGTGTGGCGTATCGCTGCAGAATGCTTTGCTAGCCAAGCTGGTTAAGTGTGCTTTGAATTCTAAATAACTCACTGACATAGTCACCAGCAAAGCACCCCCACACCATCACACCTCCTCCGCCATGCTTCACGGTGGGAATAACACATGCGGAGATCATCCGTTCACCTACTCTGCTTCTCATAAAGACACAACGGTTGGAACCAAAAATGTGGACTCATCAGACCAAAGGACAGATTTCCACCGGTCTAATGTCCACCGCTCGTGTTTCTTGGCCCAAACTAGTCTCTTCTTCTTATTGGTGTCCTTTAGTAGTTGTTTCTTTGCAGCAATTTGACCATGAAGGCCTGATTCACGCAGTCTCCTCTGAACAGTTGATGTTGAGATGTGTCTGTTACTTGAACTCTGTGAAGCATTTATTTGGGCTGCATTCTGAGGTGCAGTTAACTCTAATGAACTTATCCTCTGCGGCAGAGGTAACTCTGGGTATTCCTTTCCTGTGGCGGTCCTCTTGAGAGACAGTTTAATCATAGCGCTTGATGGTTTTTGCGACTACACAAGTTCTTGAAATGTTCCAGATTGACTGTCATTTCACTTTGCTTATTTGAGCTGTTCTTGCCATAATATGTACTTGGTCTTTTACCAAATAGGACTATCTTCTGTATACCAACCATACCTTGTCACAATACAAATGATTGGCTCAAACGCATTAAGAAGGAAAGAAATTTCACAAATTAACTTTTAACAAGGCACACCTGTTAATTGAAATGCATTCCAGGTGACTACCTCATGAAGCTGGTTGAGAGAATGCTAAGCGTGTGCAAAGCTGTCATCAAGGCAAAGGGTGGCTACTTTGAAAAATGTCAAATATATTTTGATTTGTTAAACACTTTTTTGGTTACTACATGATTCCATATTAAATAAAGGTAAAAAAATAAAGAAATAATATGCGTTATTTCATAGTTTTGATGTGTTTACTATTATTCTAAAATGTAGAAAATTGTTTAAAAAAATAAAAACCTGGCATAAGGTGTGTCCAAACTTTGACTGTTACTGTATATGTTAACACATATTGTTAAGATGTATTGTAACAATAAAGGACATATCCACTACCGTTCAAAAATTTGGGGGCACTTAGAAATGTTCTTATTTTTTAAAGAAAAGCTATTTTTTTGCCCATTAAAATAACATCAAATTGAGCAGAAGTACAGTGTAGACATTGTTAATGTTGTAAATGACTATTGTAGCTGGAAACGGCAGATTTTTTAATGGAATATCTACATAGGTGTACAGAGGCCCATTATCAGCAACCATCACTCCTCTGTTCCAATGGCACGTTGTGTTAGCTAATCCAAATATATTATTTTAAAAGGCTAATTGATCATTAGAAAACCCTTTTGCAATTATGTTGCACAGCTGAAAACTGTTGTTCTGATTAAAGAAGCAATACAACTGGTTTTCTTTAGACTAGTTGAGTATCTGGAGCATCAGCATTTGTGGGTTCGATTACAGGCTCAAAATGGCCAGAAACAAAGCACTTTCTTCTGCATGCGCCCGGTCCACCACAGGGGTCGCAAGTGCGCGATGGGACAGGGACATCCCTGCCGGCCAAACTCTCCCCTAACCCGGACAACCCTGGGCCAATTGTGTGCCGCCCCATGGGACTCCTAGTCACGGCCTGCTGCGACAGAGCCTGGTCTCGAACCCAGAATCTGTAGTGGCACAGCTAGCACTGCGATGCAGTGCATTAGACCACCGCGCCACTTGGGAGGCCCTCCACAAATTGATTTTAACAAACAATTTGTCCCCCAAAAATGTGGCCCTTGGTTGAATTTCAAAATCCCGATGTGGCCCTCGAGTCAAAAGGTTTGCCAACCCCTGCACTAGATGTTGGAACATTGCTGCGGGGACTGGCTTCCATTCAGCCAAAAGAGCATTAGTGAGGTCATGCACTGATGTTGGGCGATTAGGGCTGGCTCGCAGTCAGCATTCCAATTCAACCCAAAGGTGTTCGATGGGGTTGAGGTCAGGCCAGGCAAGTTCTTCCCCACAGATCTCAACAAACCATTTCTGTATGGACCTCGATTTGTGCACAGGGACATTGTCATGCTGAAACAGGAAAAGGCCTTACCCAAACTGTTACCACAAAGTTGGAAGCACAGAACGTCTTGAATGTCATTGTAAGCTGTAGCGTTAAGATTTATCTTCACTGGAACTAAGGGGTCAGCCCGAACCATGAAAAACAGCCCCAGACCATTATTCCTCCAACAAACTTTACAGTTGGCACTATGCATTGGGGCAGGTAGCGTTCTCCTGGCATCTGCCAAACCCAGATTTGTCCATTGGATTGCCAGATGGTGAAGCATCACTCCAGATAATGCGTTTCCACTGCTCCATAGTCCATTGGCAGCGAGCTTTACACAACTCCAGCCGACACTTGGCATTGCGCATGGTGATCTTAGGCTTGTGTGCGGCTGCTCTGCCATGGAAACCCATTTCATGAAGCTTGATGAACTGACTTGTTGGAAAGGTGGCATTCTATGACAGTGCCATATTGAAAGTCACTGAGCGCTTCAGTAAGGCCATTCTACTGCCAATGTTTGTCTATGGAGATTGCATGACTGTGTGCTCGATTGTATACACCTGTCGGTAACAGGTGTGGCTGAAATAGCCAAATCCACAAATTTGAAGGGGTGTCCACATACTTTTGTATATATAGCGTAGATGAAAACTCAGGTACACCTCCTATTGCATCGCACAAGAAAAGTTTGGGAAGCCCATGTTTTACGAGCATCGACAGGCCAGAGACAGCCAGGCTAGTAAAATGGGCTGAGGAAACACCCCCCCAAAATGTTTGATGCATGCCAGCAAAGCCACTACACTAAACAATACATTAATTGCACCGTGACAAACGGTGCACACAAACTCTTAGAGCCTACATAAAGCTGTCCCAACAGCAGAGTCCCAACAGCAGTCCCAACACCTTACCAATGCTACACCTGGCTATCAGCGGAGCCTTGTCTGGCAGTGAAACAGTTTATTCAGCCTAATTTACTGCATTTAAAAAAAGCATAGCTGATATGGCTGAATTGCTTAAACAATTGTGGTTTCTACTGACAAATGAGATGTACAAACTATGGCATAAGGGGACGATGAGAGGATAAGAGGCAATCCGTAATTTCAAATAAGACATTAATGAGTGAGCTAGGACGAACGTAGTCAATTTAGCTATTTGTTCTGCACTTTTTAAATGTCCAGCGACATAATTCAGAACGTGGGCTGTTCTTATAGTACTCTCCCTGTACAACAAGTCAGAACCGTAGGATAAATAAAGGGGGCATATAAGCATAGAATGAAAGCTCTTACAATATTCAATGATGACATTTCTTTAAAACAGGCTATAGGCTACATGTACACCACCAAGTCAGAACAGTAGGCTAAGTTATGAGGGGAAAAGGGACCAAATTATTAGGGTGAGGCACATTGATTACTAACAGTTTACTACACAACATACACTTGGTATTACTTTCTTAGCTGCAGTCTATATATCTCCCTGGCATATTACAGAATTTATGCAGCAGCATACAAGAGATTTCTGGACTCACCTTGTTGTGCTGTGCTCACTTGAACAAGGTGGCGCGGTGGTCCTTCGTGGGCAAATTTTGTCATCAAACTCTGTCATTCTTTGGATTTATGGTGCTTTCAAAGCAACTGGGGGGGGAAACAAGGTTGAATCATGACGTCAGTGATCTTCAGGACGGGGCTCTAGAAAGAGGCCCAAGTTCCCGACTTGCAATTCCGAGTTGGATGACCGTTTAAAACGTATTTTCCCAGTCGGAGTTTGTTTTTTCCAGAGTTCCCAATCTCTGAAGTCTGAGATTTCCCAGATTCCCGTTCTTTTGAATGTGACAGACGTCATGCTGTATTGACAGCATGGCCAATGTTGAATGTTTATCCTTTTAAGCTTGGTAAAGAGGACCCTTAAACCCAGACTTGGACCACACACCCACTCCACTGAATAGCAGGCTAGTGATTGCTTTGCAATGCTTGCAGTTAGCCACTGATTCCTTCCAAACCACTCATTGTTGAATTTGCAGTTTCTAACTTGTTGTGTAATGTTTATGTCCAATGGCCAATGATCACCAATGTTTTATCTATAATTTCTCTTCCTTATTTCTCTTCATATGACAAGGATTGAAAAGGATTTGCCAGTAGATTGTCGACTTGATTCATGATGATGACTGCGAGCTTGCTAGCTAAGATTTTGAAAGTATGATGTTGACATGATCAGTCCAATCAAAGCTACAGTAAATATAATGTGATTTGACATAATTTTATCTGTGGCCAACGACCTTGAGCCTTCTTGAATGAGCACTTCTAATGTAACTCTATGGCAGCACCCAAGGGGCTTGAATTTTTTAGCTCTACCCTTAGATTTGGCAGTGACGTAGTGTCCCCATGAGTGACAGAACACTGAGCCAATCACGGCGCAACTAGAGAACATTACCAACCCCTACACTCCGTATTTTCCGCTGGCTACCCCACCACCGCAGAAAGCACTGAGCTACTGTAGACTGAAACACCTTCATTTTGGAGCTGCCTTACTCAAGAAAGCAAAAACAAGACCATGTTTGTGTTGTCTTTATTAACTCAATGATTTTTTTTTTTTACATTGTTTGCAAACTGATATTTATTTATTTTTATTTCACCTTAATTTAACCAGGTAGGCTAGTTGAGAACAAGTTCTCATTTGCAACTGCGACCTGGCCAAGATAAAGCAAAGCAGTTCGACACGTAGATCAACATAGAGTTACACATGGAATAAATAAACATACAATCAATAATACAGTAGAAAAGTCTATGTACAGCATGTGCAAATGAGGTAGGATAAGAGAGGTAAGGCAATAAATAGGCCATGGTGGCGAAGTAATTACAATATAGCAATTAAACACTAGAATGGTAGAATGTGCAGAAGATGAATGTGCAAGTAGAGATACTGGGGTGCAAAGGAGCAAGATAAATAAACAAATAGTATGGGGATGAGGGAGATTGGATGGGCTATTTACAGATGAGCTATGTACAGGTGCAGTGATCTTTGAGCTGCTCTGACAGCTGGTGCTTAAAGATAGTGAGGGAGGTAAGAGTCTTCAGCTTTAGGGATTTTTGCAGTTCTTTCCAGTCATTGGCAGTAGAGAACTGGAAGGAGAGGCGGCCAAAGGAAGAATTGGCTTTGGGGGTGACCAGTGAGATATACCTCCTGGAGTGCGTGCTACGGGTGGGTGCTGCTATGGTGACCAGTGAGATGAGATAAGGCGGGGCTTTACCTAGCATAAACTTGTAGATGACCTGGAGCCAGTGGGTTTGGCGACGAGTATGAAGCGAGGGCCAGCCAACGAGAGCGTACAGGTCGCAGTGGTGGGTAGTATATGGGGCTTTGGTGACAAAACGGATGGCACTGTGATAGACTGCATTCAATTTGTTGAGTAGAGTGTTGGAGGCTATTTTGCAAATGAGATCGCCGAAGTCGAGGATCGGTAGGATGGTCCGTTTTACGAGGGTATGTTTGGCAGCATGAGTGAAGGATGCTTTGTTGCGAAATAGGAAGCCGATTCTAGATTAAATGTATTAATGCCAAAATAACATGCTAAACAGGTGGTGCTCAAAATAGGTGGGGCTCTTCGTATTATTTATTAAAATAGTGATATATAGACATAGGGTTAGTTGGTGGTGCGATTTTTTTCCTTTCCCCCTTCCTTTTAAATTACCGTACAGTAGGTGGCGGCATGTACAAACAAAGTGAGCGAACGCCATGATACCAAAGATGAAGAAGGCCCAGTAAAGATTCTGGATATACTGACAAGATATATGTCTCTCCGCCTAACAATAGGAGACGTTGTCCACAAAGGGGCACAGCGGGTTGTCTAGGTCCCACCCATCCTTTCTTAGGATTGGTGGATACATCTCATTATTGTAAACATTTTTGAATATTCGATGACGTTGTTCCACGTCAAACGCTTGTATTCAATAGAGAGAGATGCTACGCTACTAGCCTCAACACATGAATATGCATAACAATCTCGAGACAACTCCGAAATAGTTTTTTTTCTCAGTTGCCGGGATGTCACGTGTCCTATTTATATCAGTACACTCGTAGCAACTTAAGCTTCTATTCCAATCAAATAAACCTCAAGTAGAAAATAAGCCATTATTTTGTTGTTGATGCCGAATTCGACACTCCACACAAAAACCCCTTGCTTGGTGGGCGAAACAACGCCACCTGCTGGAGGGAGACTGTTTTTTTTTTGTGGAGTTGGGCCTCTTCCTCTTTGGTTCGTGTCCACCCACCAAACAGTATCGTTTCCGGAATGTTCATGCCTTCGGAAGGTTCAGAAATCCTGTAATTTGATAGCTAACCATTCACTGGAAACAATAACAATCAAATTTGACAGGTGGTTTCGTCATGCGGATCTCGTCAGTTTTGTTTACGCTTGAGGCTTCTCGTGTGGATCTTTTTGCAATCTAGCTAGCCAGCAACTAACAAGTCAACAGACTATCTTCCAGCTGATCAAAACAAGGTCAATTGACGATGCGGTGAGTCGAGAATAAATTATTTTACTAGCAGTTTCTAAACATTTAGCTAAGCGACATTATGACAAATATACAACGGTTACGGCTTTCTGTCGTATTAGTAAATTAAGTACATGCGCGATAATAGTAGTTTACAACTTTACTACTTTTCCGCGCAGTTCCACGCAATTTGGATGTTGTTAGAAGACCCCGCCCTCTCTCGGCAGCCTCAGCAAGACGTGGAGAAAGTGCGTTTTCCATAATTAACAACAAGTCCACTTGAAGCCAGAACCATGTGAGTCTTACCCAAATATTTATATATACACTAGAATACTGATTGGGGGCGCTGTGTTCAAAATATTTATATAAAACACTGATTGTGGGCGCTATGTTGAAGCCGACGTGCGTGCCTCCATCTTCGCACTTCCTCACCATTGTAAAACATATATTGGAAGCTATATACATGCATTTATTAACGTCTACATTCGTTTTCGCCACGTTTTTATATTACAGGTAACTTAATGCATAATTGTAAATTATTTTATATGAGCACATTTTTTATTGATTACTAATGTTAATGTCCCCACTACAACAACAAAAATACTTAAATACACTGAACAAAAATATAAACGCAACATGTAAAGTGTTGGTCCCATGTTTCATAAGCTGAAATAAAAGATCCCAGAAATGTTCTATATGCACAAAAAGCTTATTTCTCTCAAATGTTGTGCACAAATTTGTTTGAGCATTTCTCCTTTGCCAAGATAATCCATCCACCTGACAGGTGTGGCATATCAAGAAGCTGATTAAACAGCATGATCATTACACAGGTGCACCTTGTGCTGGGGACAATAAGGCCTCTCTAAAATGTGCGGTGTTGTCACACAACACAATGCCACAAATGTCTCAAGTTGAGGGCGCGTACAATTCTTATCCTGACTGCAAGGATGTCCACCAGAACTGTTGCCAGATAATGTAATGTTCATTTCTCTACAATAAGCCACCTCTAACGTAATTTTTGAGAATTTGGCAGTACCTCCAACGGGCCTTACAAGCGCAGACCATGTTTATGGAGTCCTGTGGGCGAGCGCTTTGCTGCCCCCGTGGTGGTGGAGTTGTGGTATGGGTAGGCATAAGCTACGGACAACAAACACAATTGCAAGGTATCTGTGACCAACAGATGGATATCTGTATTCCTAGTCATATGAAATCCATAGATTAGAGCCTAATCAATTGACTGATTTCCTCATATGAACTGTAACTCTGTAAAATCTTTGAAATTGTTGCATGTTTTGTTTATATTTTTTTGTTCAGTATTCATGTAATTTTGTCCTTGAAACATTTAATTGAAATACTGTACTGAGTTCCATTCATTCCGATGGAGGACTGCTCCTTCTGGGAGTGACAATATGGCCGACCGGTGTCTTCAAAGCCTCTCATTGGACAACACATTTAATCAGCAGTCCAGGGTTTTTATCAGTGTTGTAGTACTACACATTGAGTGTCTTGGTCTTGTCTAGTTGTCAGATACATTTTTACTCGGTCTTCTCTCTGTGTCAGCTACATTTTTACCCGGTCTCGGACAGTGAGGACTTGTAATTTCAGACCAGCGGAGTAAAGAGCCCATCATTAACAGCTTCCATTCAGTCAGCGCATAAAAACGCTATGCCAGGCCAAATATATACACTCCTTTTTTGAAACAATATCTTGCTGCCTATTGAAACCTGGGATTCCTACTTTACTTGTAACATTACTGTACTTTACTTGCATTGAAAAATATCCTCAAAGTTTGTCTGAATTTCCTTGACTCTCTGGTAGGGAAGAGTGGGGTAAATTGTTTACTATGTTGCATGCTTACTATTAGTAAGGGGAGACAGGGAGAAATTCTAATAGTCTTTATATCTATAGTAGACATGTTTGCGCAGTGGCGAACCTATTGGACCCCTAGGCCTTCAGTGTGTGACAGGCTGGTGATGCTGAAGGGACAGCAACCGTAATACCAGTGAGAGTGCACTTTTGTAAATCACAAAGGGCCAATGATGTAGTGGAGGCTATACACAGGTATACGCCCTATACCAACTTTGTCCCTTATGAAAAAATATTGCAGTCAGAGTGCAGTATAACTGCAGTTATTCTGCAATTACTGCGTCCAAAATACCACAGTTGACTGCAGTTTCAAAACTGCAATCTTTTTGTAAGGGGTTTTCAGTGGGCATTGCCTAAACTCACTTCTTAATCCCTTTGGTTGCATATCAAAGTAGTGTAGTGGAGGTATACAGTGTATTAATTATGTAGTACAATAGAGAAATCATGCACAAAGTTGCTTACACATATCCTAGTTTCAGCCGAATATAATCTGCAGGCAGCAAGAGCGCACAGCTTCCAACTGGTTGTTGCATGGAGCAGCTCACAGAAGAATTACATTGGTAGCCGGTAGGGTAGGAAAGACATTTCAATTCATGATATCTAGCAGTAAATGCTAACTAAGGCAACAATGGGTATGCAAACCAGGTATTGAAAACATTTGGTCCTTAGTCTTGGTTAGTAGGCTATTTACGATGTGCAATTCAGTCATCATATGCTATTTGCATGAATATTTATGAAGGCTTTCCCAAAAAACCTTTACAATTAAATGTTTACTTGCCTACCTGACAAAATGATGTAATGCTGATTTGTATCAATGGGAAAGCATTTGTTTTTCTCAATTGAATTAAAGGGCAACTACACCCTCCAACAATATATTTTTTTGATTTTTCCCAGACCTAAAAGATAGTCTCCTGATGTGGTTTAAGCATTGTTGTGGACTTAGAACATCCCATTTGTGTCCTTTTATTAATGTATTTAAAGTGTGATTTTAGATTTTTAACAAGTGGTGCAATTCCGTCACACAGGACCCACTTCTTCAGGCACCACTGCATAGGGCCGATGGAAAGACACCGGTCCATTCACTCTGACATATTAAGCCGGTAGGTCCCAATCATAAGAATACAAAAACAAAACCATTAGGCTAAGCATTTCCCAATCGAAATGTAAAACTATTACTTACCATTGCAAAAAAACATTTCACGTTCAGCACACAAAGTAACCCGTGATCTAAAGTTTAAATGCAACAATGTTTCACACACAAGTTATTTTCAAAGAGATGGCTAACAACAGCAAGCGCGCTGCAATAAAAAACACAGTTCCACTCACCAGATGATCATTTCAAACTTAACTTCATGTTGAAAGTTATTATTTTAAAGGGGGAAGCTAACAAATTAGCAACAACATTCTTTTTGATAACACCTGCTGCAGCCGCTGCAAACTATCCTACAACAAAAGCTAGCTAGCTAGACCGTGGTAAAACTACTGCTCGCTATTGCACAGTGGCCTGTTGGCCTTCCAAAAGGCAGAAGTTTCCATACGTTTTGTAAAATCATCCCACCCATTACAATAAAATGTAATTGGTTGATTCAACTGTCACTCCAAAATGTTGAATGGCAGATGCCTTTGACAAAATTACAGTCATGGTCTTGAATTGAACTCACGTTTTTCTGGTCTTGACTCTCTCGGACCTCTCGTCCCCCTCCAAGTCTCGGTCTTGACTCGGTCTTGATTCGCTCCGGTCTTGGTTTTAGGTGGTCTTGAACCCAACACTGGTTTATATCGCAGGAGTTTGGTGGCACTTTAATTGGGGAGAACGGGCTTGTGATAATGACTGGAGCGGAATCAGTGGAATGGTATCAAATACATAAAACACATGGTTTCCAGGTGTTTGATGCCATTCCAGTTGCTCTGTTCTGGCTATTAATATGGGCTGTTCTCCCCTCAGCAGCCTCCACTGGTTTATATGCATACTTGGTGCTACCACAGGTTTTCTACAAAGGTAGAGTTCGTTTTGGGTTGCACATTTTGGACCATTCCATTGGCCTTTAAGTGAAATCTCCATCCAACCTGGTAATTTGGCCATGCAAAACAAACGGAACTCCACCATTGAATAAATAAAAAAAATTGACAGCTGATTGTGGTTATGAAATGTAAACAAGATGCTTATGTCATGTGTTCTAATACCATTTGTTTTGTCCTAGTGGTGATGGCCTGGGAGATGGACAGCTCACACGGACCAGGGTCACCCCAAAGAGTTCTGCCCAAAACGGAACATTCCAAGGTCGAACTGGTCTCCAGAGGTCAGGAATCCCTCCCTACCTCATGTGTCAAACAGGAGAGGACAGAATTATTTGTTACGAACCCTGAGCTTCAGAGGCCAACGCACATCAAAGAGGAGGAGTATGAGACCACAGTCACATCCCTTTTATTACTTACCAAACAGGAGAGTGAAGACAAGGAGATTCCTGACTCTAAACCAATGAAACTTGAGCTTCACGATCCAGCCAGCCAAACATGTACAGCCCGAGAGGAGGAGAAAGCTGAGCTGAAGAAGTCTGGAGGAGTGTTCCATCCAAAGAATTCCAGTCTCCCTAAGCTTCAGGCCCCCTCTCAGCCCTCGGCAGCTGCAGGCTCCAGTCCTCTGAGTAGGGAGGAAGATGAGACGGAACCAGGGGTACAGGAGGACCAGCACCCTGGAGACTGGCTAGCCCCCGTGGAGGACGACGAGGCCCTGGGTGAGTCCCAGCGTCGACGGGGCTTTGAGTCCGCCAGCCGCTCCCTTTCTTCCATCCTGGGCTCCGACTCGGAGTCAGACGACAAGGAGGGTGAAGAGGACCCCACCTGGGCCCCTGCCGACCCCCAGACCCTCCAGGACAACCCAGATGCTGACATCCCCGCTCTTCGAGAGGCGTCCCCACTGTGGCACAGGAAAAGAACATCATCGTCACGAGGTCGAGGCAAAAGAGGTAGAGAGGGAGGAAGAGGTGGTGTCTCCTCGTTTCCAGAACCCCAAAAGAAGCCCAAAAACTTTTCCTGCCAGGAGTGCGGGAAGGCCTTCATATCCCGCCGTGACCGGGAGAGGCACATTCGCACTCATAGCGGGGAGAAGCCGTTCCCCTGCCCCAGATGTGACAAACGCTTCAACGACAGTGGGAACATGCGTAAACACATGCTGATCCACTCGGGGGAAAGGCCCCACCTCTGTCCAGACTGTGGCAGGGGGTTCTCAGAGAGGGGGAATCTCAGCAGGCACAGGGCCCACATCCACGGCAGTATGCCCAAGTCCGAATGTGAAGACTGTGGGAAGACCTACATAGAGAAAGGAGGTCTGGACCGCCACATCAGATCTGGAGCCTGCTCTGCAACAAGAAAAACATGACATTTATAAATGAAAAAGGTTCCTACAATAACAGTCCAGTTTCAGCAAGTACTACCTCCAGCGATCAAACTATCAAATATGGATTGCGACTTAACGGCCGGTGACTAGAGAGCTCGCTGGGAGAGTTCGGTGATTCCTTACTGAAGGTATTTTTCGCAGCATTAGGGGGTTGGAAGTTTCATGAATCGAGAGACAATAATGACATTATGAAAAACAGTGCGTATGAACTGAGGAGCTGTGTAGAAAAATCTATATCATAGATGAAGAGATGATCTAGTCTATATTTGTATTCTACTTCCTATCAATACCTAAAAAATATATATATTTTTAGCCATTTTATTTTTCACAATACTCAGTAAAATGACAAATGGAAATGGATAACTGAATTTCATTTAACGTTTGTCCTCCCTTAGATAGCTTTCTCCGTGAGTGCCTTTATGAGTAGAGAAGTGCTTTGTGAATGTGATGATCTTTACTTCACTGTTAAAGTAAACAATCATGGATCAAGAACTGTGTATTTGTGTGTTTCTTAAGTCTAAGGCCTGAATTCAGTGTACATTATAGCGCAGTGCACTATAAGCGACTTTAAAGTGCAGTTTACGCTTGAACTGAGATGCACAGCGTTTTTCATAAGTGCCTTTTGAAAGGCACATTGTCGGCTTCTGTCTAGTGGGCTGCGCTATAACACCCCTTGCATTGAATCCTGGCCTAAATGTTGTTTCCAATGGCCACAAGGTAAAGGTAACTTGCCTATACACTCCTGGAACAAGGTACACACTGAAAGAGAATAAAGGTTTTATGAGTTATGGATCTACACAACCACAAGTGAGAAGCGAGGTACCAGAGAAAAGTGGAATGAATTACTAACCAGTGCATTAGCTTCAGCCAAACATGAGATACTTTATTTGAAACAGTCACGTAAAGGGTCCTACATTGTCTAAAAGTAGATCAGTAGGGAGCTGGGTCGTATATTAATGAGTGCATAGTACTGTAGCAAAACATTTTGCAACGGAAAACAAAAAGAGTTCAATATTGGTCTCTCCCCGTGTTGTCCTATTTGTCCTTTCTTCAACCCCGAGTTGTCAAACGTATCCAACCGATCATACCCATCCAAACACGAAAACACGCAGAGGATCCACCCTAAAAAGCAGTCTGTCATCACTCAGGGAGCCTGTACAATAACCGATGTAGGATCTTAATTTGAGCCAGTTTGCTACAGCAGGAAAATAACTCTGCAGCAACAGGAAATGTGGATTATAATTAATGGACAGTTTTTGTAGGGGCTGACATTTTTCGTTAATGCAAATCAAGTCTGACATTTTAAAGTGGAAATTACAAACGTTTGCCTTTTTATTTCCTTAAATACACTACAAGTTTGCCACCAAAAGTGATCAAATTAAGATCCTACATCTTTACAACTGGTTTTGGAGCTATAGTCAGGAGTCTCACTACAGCTACATAATCTCTCCCTCTCTTCCCATCTGCCCCTCGCTCTTCCCACCTGCCACTCTTCCTCTACCCCTTTCCCTGATCCTGCTTCTAGTCCTACCTCAAGTATACTAGAGGCTCTGCTGTTGGCCGTGGTCTTTCCTGGAGCCGCAGGCTCATTCTCTGATTGGGACGTGCTCAGGTCAGGACCGGAACTTTGGTAAAGGACTTGTGGTTGGATTTGGTGGCAGAATTAGGAGTAGTTTCAGTCACTGGCTGCCCTGCTGTCTAGGACTGAGATGACCCTTGACATTTAGTGCAGTAAGGTCATGTTGTGGAGGAGGTTCTGGGGTTTTGACTGACGGCTTGTTCTTGTTCTCAGATTTGCGAAGCCTCCTGGGTCTGGGTGGGGTATCTCTGTCTAGGTTTGGTGGCTTGTGTTGCAATGTGGTGGTAGGTGTGTTTGGTGTAAGTGGCATCTGTAGTTTGAGGGGTCCTGCTGGTGTGGCTGTGGTCTGGCTCGTCATGGGGGCGGGGAATACGGCAGTGGCAGGTGACTGGATAGGAAGTGTGTCAGGTTGTTGGGTGAGCACAATCATGATACCCACCTTTTAATTGGAACCCGATACAAAACCTGACCAGGTGCTGCCTGCTGTGTTGGGGGTTCCCTTGTTTGGGTAGAGCAGCTGAAGTGGACAGGTCTCTCTCCCCCTCTGGTCGTGGTAGAATCTTGGGGCACCTGCGGCTCTGAATCAGTACCTCGGCCTGCTTCGTCTGTAGGGGGTCAGGGTGAGAGGTGCGGTTGTGTGCCTCCAGGAGGGCCAGGTTAGGGAAGTCTGTATGGCTTCTCACTCTGGTGTAACTTCCAGAGATCTGCAGACCAGTGGGCCGAGAGAACTTACGCTGGCACAGCTCACACATTTACATGACGATCTCCAGTGTGAGTGAGATTGTGGGATGCCAGGAGATGCGTCCGCTTGAAACTCAAAGAGCAGAGTTCACATGGGTACGGGCACTCGTCGTTGTGCGTTCGGCAGTGCAGCATGACCTCATAGTCCGCCTTGAAGCTCTTCCCGCTGTAGGGGCAGGGGTGTGTGCGCGCTCCAGCCGGTGACGGAGCTCGTTGGGCGTGTGGAAGGTCATGATACAGAGGCTGCACCGGTGGGTGCTTGGCGCAGTGGAAGCCCTTGGAGCAGTTCGGGCAGAGAAACGTCCGGTCCACCTGGTGTGTCATCTGGTGACCGCCCAGTACCTCCACGTGGAGAAGCCGTTTGTGGAAGATAGAGGGGGGAAGAGGCTCGAAGGCTCACTTCCCAGTGTGTGTGCTCTCATGAACGGCCAGCTGCACCTGAATGGAAAAAGCCTTCTGACCACAGTCAGTACACATGAACAGTTTAGGCTTAGGTCGGTGCTTGCTGAGAGATTTAGGGCGTGTAAAGCACTGGTCACACACATTGCAGGCGTAGGCTTTGGCCCCACTATGAGTCAGCAGGTGGGAGGCCAGACCCTTCCTCCCCTGGCCTCACTCTGTGTCTTCTAAGATGGCGGCGCAGGACCCACTCCTTACTGAAGTTCTTGCAGTACTGTGAACAGTTAGTTTGTCCCTTCTGCCTGGGTCTCCAGGCCCTCCTCCCCCAGCTCCTCCTGATCATCACCCAGCTCCTCCTGATCATCACCCAGCCCCAGGTCCTCCTTTCTGGGATTAGCTAGCTCCAGTGTGCCCCGGCTGGAGGGTCGCTGGCTGGCCTCCACACCTTTACACGCCTCCCTGAAGATGATTGTCAAGCTTGACGTTTACCATAGTGAGCTCATACTCCAAGTCATGCGCTGCTTTCACGAAACAAGATACAGCTGTCAACTCTTCATCAAACTCCAGAGTGCTCTCCTCATCGCTCTGCTTCTTCTCTTGGACCGCCTGCATTAGCCCTACAGTGGAGAGATGTAATTACAGTAGCTAACGTTAGCGAAGTAAATTCAGTAACATGTTATGTTGTATCATTCAGCAAGCACAAGTTATATTCTGTAAAAGCAAACAGAAAAATTCGGAGAAATTAAATGACAAATGTACCATGCACAGCATCACCTGGAACATGGTTTGTATTTGGTACCGCAGCTGCAGTGTTATGGTTATTGAGCTGGTCTGTGAATGAGCTGAGAAGGCTCTCAGGTTCATTCTCCCTGCAGGTCTCTCGGTTTGCCCATCTCAGACTCCTTCTCTGATCTCTCTCTGACAAATTGGGCCACACTGTTATTCAACCACGACAGGATTTCGCCGTGACATGTCTATGCAATCTTTCATATGGCTTTCAAAATCTTGCATGTTATCGAGGCCTGATTGTTTTATGATGGTAGCTTTGACAGTTGTGCTTCCAGTGTCTTTGATGGCATCATTGCAGTTTAAATTAGGTAATGTATGCTTTAGCAATAAAGTTTATATCCATCAGTCGTTTAGACCCCTATAAATGAGTGAAACCACAGTTTCTGTGCTGCCTTTCTTTGATAAAACACTTTTGTCGTCGGCCCCGCCATTACCAGTAACGTGTTGAATGAAAATGCTTCTTCTTCTTTGGATTAAAACGGAGGTTGGCATCCAACATGTTGCACTACCGCCCCCAACTGGACTATAATATAAATCCATTTTACTTAGTGATACAAAAAGGGGAAAGTGGAAAAATAAATAAACTAACCCCCACAAAAAAATATATATATGCAAATATATAACAACTAACCTTAAAAACCCACCACCACATTCCACTACTTTGACCCTATCTGCTCCGGCCAATGGCCTGGAAGTATGGAACACCACCAGTCAACACACACCTTTTAACTTTTCTGAAATCAAATTTTGTATACCCAATACTTCTCTGCAGCTGCCACCACAACATCTATTTTCGGTGATTTACGTACCATTTCTGCAGTACAGTTGATAACCTATGAATGCTAAGAAGCCAACCATACTGATGCATATATCGCTTGTTGTCCTTTCCCTCTGTGCTGGCACAGATCTACTACTCACAGGGATCCTCTCAGGATCCCTCACCCTTGACCCATTCTCCTCTACTTTCTTCACTGCCTCAGCATTCGTCACCTTCTGTACTACTCTGACTCTAGCCATCTCAACCTGCCTCTCTCTCACCGGACACATCTGATCCCCAGCAACGTGGGCACCCCTACAGTTGACACACACAGGACCGGCAGTGACTCCTCTGTTTCACCACACTCACCACCAGGTCTACTTAGCACCACAACGGCGGGCATCACAAACACCAGGAATCTTCAACTTCAATTGCTCCATCTCCATACTTAATGCTACCCCAGAAATCACTAATTTCAATGGTGCCCTGTTCCTAAGAGCAAACAAAGCAAGAAACAGATCTTGACTCAAGTTGCGTGACACGGAGCGCCCGCTCCCTCTGGTCAGAAGAATACAAACAAATATCACAAGTCTGCTACAGGTTACCTTCACTGGCTCAACTGCACCCAACTCCTTTCTCACCCACCCTGAAACCACAAATGGATCTGCCAAAAGACAAGGATACACTTTCTTAAAAAATGTAAATCCTACTGGACAAGATTCTTCTTTATCATGTCCATTGATCGCCAGGCTCGGGTTCCGAGCTCTTCACCACACCTTCTACCTCACTTAACTCGCCCTCATTCACTTCCATTTCACCTCCAGAACTCGGTCTGGTGCACTGCTCACTCTGTTTTCACTTGACACCACTCTTCTTCTTCACCCCATCTCCATTTTTACCACCATCTTCCTCAAATAAAAATCCAACCCCTGCTTTCCTCATACTTTCCTCTTTTCCCCCCTCCATTGCTCCTCAAAAATCCAGATCTCTGTGTCCCTGTCCCAACATTCCTCTTCTCCCGACTTTGCTTGCGGCCCAGTGGCAGTCCAACTTAACTCCATCTCATAATCATCCTGCTCACCTTGGAAATGTGTATTCTCCGGGCGCCAACATTTTGAGAGCATGAGCAGTGGCCACACACAGAAAAACGACCCCCAAACTCAACTCTGTTCTACTCCCTTCGTGGCTGAAAACCTTCAGCTCTCTCTTGGTTCTATGCAATTTCGCTTCGGTTCGTGTCCATGCACCATATGAACTACGACCCTTTCTCTGATTCATTTCTGTTACACCCAGCAGCTCAAGGTGATCAGCCCGGACTCAAACTTGCCACAGTGCTGCTCATAAACCTAGTGTCTTTGCATATACATAGCAGAGGAGGCTGGTGGGAGGAGCTATAGGAGGACAGCTTATTGTGTCAAACCACGTTTGACTTGGTTCCATGTTTTCCATTGTCATAGAAGTTCATAAAATTGCTCAGTTGAGTTGGTTGAAACTAATCTTTTCCACCACGTGTTCTTTGCCTTGAAACTAATCTATTCCATGCCACCACGTGATCTTTGCCTTGAACAGAAGAGGTGCCATAATGTGTGTGGAGAATGTGAATTTATCATAGACATTAATTATAATTTTCATTAACTAAATTCCTGTCCCTATTTAGTCTTACGTTGCATTAAAATGTGTCTAATTTTATTATCAAATGATCATCAATGAATGAATTAGTCAAACGTTTTCTTAGAAATGATTACATTTAAGATAGCACATAAAAACAGCGATAGAAACAACACAGACAACTTTTTACTTGAAAATAACGTCACATTTGACAAACGAGGTTGAACCTTTGAACACACATACAATCAGAGTAAAAACATTCACTTAAAAAAAAGACACTTTAAAAAGATAAGAGATACTCATGACAGCCAAGCATTAGGATTTTGATATGTCACAACCAATCCATGTTCAATTTAACTGTCACAGCTTGAGTTAGAAGATTTGTAGAACTACTATTAAGTGTTCACTCAATTTAAGTGCTGCTTTACAAAAAATAACAAACCGAGGTCCAGTCAGTAGAACAAGAATGTTCACTACAAATGTAGTGGTCCCTTTTCCAGTTGTTTACTACAAATGTAGTGGTCCCTTTTCCAGTTGTTCACTACAAATGTAGTGGTCCCTTTTCCAGTTGTTACACAACAACGCCATATGGTTATCTCAGCGTGACATCATTCGAACAAATTCTGTAAAAAGAGAGAGAGATCATGACAGAAAGAGAGTTAAATGAAAAGGAGACATGATTATCCCATACACAGACCAACAAAAAACCCAAGTCGCTGCTTCTAACAAATATAAATCAGTACTGAAGTTGAGCATACACACACACACACACACACACACACACACACACACACACACACACACACACACACACACACACACACACACACACACACACACACACACACACACACACACACACACACACACATATCTCTCACCCTCAAAGTCGACCAGTCCGTCCCGGTTGAGATCCACGTCTCGGAGGATCTCGTCGATCTCTCTGTTGGTCAGCTGTTCTCCCATCAGCTTCTTCATAGCCTCCCTCAGTTCCATTATACTGATCTGACCATCACTGTTAGCGTCAAACTGTGTGTGAGAGAGAGAGAAAGGGACAGAGAGAAAGGGGGCTAAAGTGACAGTTACTCACATTGAGAAAGACAGCAACCACCTCTGTAAGCTTTGAAACCACACAATCTGAGAGAGAGAGAGCGAGAGAGAGAGACAGAGAGAGAGAGAGAGAGAGACAAAGACAGAGAGAGAGAGAGAGAGAGACCTCCTTGAATGCATCTCTCAGTTCTTTCACTCCGATCATGTCTGCTGTCTCTGCCAGCATCTTTGGGCCCATCAGCTCCACAAAGTCCTCAAAGTCTAGTTTGCCGCCACCTACAGACCACATAAAAACATTACTACTATTACTCATGGTTACAATATGTCTTTCATTGCCTAAATATTCCTTGATTTTGTGTTTCCTTGGTTCATAATTCATTGCAATAATCAACCTAAATTCCGCCATAGCACTCAAGAGTTTCAGATATTCCATGACTCTGTGGTTTCCGCTGTCTCGTGATGATGACATCCGACTCACAGATGGACTGGCCCAGCTCGATGAGCTCCATCTCTGTGGGCATGTAGCCCATGGTCCTCATGCACTCTCCCAGGTCCTTGTGGCTGACATAACCATTCTTCTTCCTATCAAACTCCACAAACGCCTCGCGAAGCTCTGCAAACACACAGGCACGCGCATACGCACACACACACACACACACACAAACATACAAGTACACTCACAGGGTAAGAATTAGAGAATGTACATTGTAAAACATGTCATGGTACGATTCTGACTGTGTGAGATAGAAGGGGAAAATCTACCTTCAATCTCCTCTGGTCGTAGGTCCCTGTCCTGTTGGAGGTAGCAGAGGCACTCACATAAGCAGACTGGTAGTGGCACATGAACACACACACACTGCATCACAAACACACACACACGCACTACATCACAACCCCACGAGACGTACGACGACGACAAAATCTGTTTGCTCATGTACCCGCGACAAGACAAACAACGTACGTGCATGTTTTCATGTTGATACAAAAACTGCCGTCAAACACACAGATGTAAATCTAAAGATCAACAAACACAAAATGTTCAACCACTGATATTAGAAAATACACAATGGGCCTCAATCACAAAGACAATGGGAACCAATCAGCCAAAGGTAGAAAAAGCAGGAGAGAAAAGAAGAGAGAGAAATTCTGCCATTTGTTTTTGCTTGATAAAATCTACATCTTTTTGCTATGGTATGATTCATTTAATAGCAGAGGTGGTACATGTGATTTGTAGCGTGCCAGTAGACACACATTATTAGAAAGAGTAAACCAGGATGCTTTGCAAAGTTAGACTAAATATTATATCTATCTAGTACACTGCTTCTAAAGATATAATACAGTATCAGTCAAAAGTTTGGACACACCTACTCATTACAGAGTTTTTCTTTATTTTTTACTATTTTCTACATTGTAGAATAATAGTGAAGACCTCATCACTATGAAATAACAAATATGGAATCATGTAGTAACCAAAAAAGTGTTAAACAAAACAAACTATATTTTCTATTTGAGATTTTTCAAAGAAACCACCCCTTGCCTTGATGACAGCTCTCATGAGGACCGCCACAGGAAAGACCCAGAGTTAGCTGTGCTGCAGAGGATAAGTTCATTAGAGTTAATTGCACCTCAGATTGCAGCCCAAATAAATGCTTCACAGAGTTCAAGTAACAGACACATCTCAACATCAACAATTCAGAGGACACTGCGTGAATCAAGCCTCCATGGCCGAATTGCTGCAAAGAAACCATTACTAAAGCACACCAATAAGAAGAAGAGACTTGCTTGGGCCAAGAAACTTGATCAATGGACATTAGACCGGTGGAAATCTGTAATTTGGTCTGATGAGTCCAAATTTGCGATTTTTGGTTCCAACCGCTGTGTCTTTGTGAGATGCAGTGTAGGTGAACGGATGATCTCCGCATGTGTGGCATGGAGGAGGAGGTGTGATGGTGTGGGGGTTCTTTGCTGGTGACTCTGTCTGTGATTTATTTCGAATTTAAGGCACACTTAACCAGCATGGCTACCACATCATGCTGCAGCAATACGCCATCCCATCTGGTTTGGGCTTAGTGGGACTATCATTTGTTTTTCAACAGGACAATGACCTCCAGGCTGTGTAAGGGCTATTTGACCAAGAAGGAGATTGATGGAGTGCTGCACCAGATGACCTGGCCTCCACAATCACCTGACCTCAACCCAATTGATATGGTTTGGGATGAGTTGGACCGCAGAGTGAAGGAAAATCAGCCAACAAGTGCTTAGCATATGTGGGAACTCCTTCAAGACTGTTGGAAAAGCATTCCAGGTGAAGCTGGTTGAGAGAATACCAAGAGTGTGAAAAGCTGTCATCAAGGCAAAGGGTGGCTACTTTGAAGAATCGAAAATGTAATATATATTTTGGATTTGTTTAACACTTTTTTTGGTTACTACATGATTCCATGTGTGTTATTTCATAGTTCTACAATGTTGAAAATAGTAATAAAAATTAAGAAAAACCCTTGAGGTGTGTGTCCAAGCTTTTGACTGGTACTGTATATCTGAACCTAAATCTACACAGATTACATTGTATGAGCCATGTTTGTATTATGGACCCGGTAAAATACTTTCACAAAACATAAATCACTGTAGTAACCAGATTATTGGGTAGTGTGGGGGGGGTTAGGAAATGTAGGTGGTTTAGTGTAAGTAAGACCCTTGGACATATAATGTGAATTGTTTACTGACACACACACACACACACACACACGTCCACACACTGTAGGTCGTGCCTGTTTTGGTGTAGTAGGTCATTAGGTTGAGTTTGTTTGGTGGCAGAGAAATATAGGGAGAGACAATCCCTGTAGATGTCTTTCTCTTTACTATGGATGTTCTTCTTGGAATCTCCCTGTATGTGATAAACACAGTGCAACACCACATCAAGGTTTGGTTGGACTCCTCTCTGCCTGCAGTATGTACTTTATATAGCACGTTTGATTGGTTGTCCCATGATGAAAATGAAATGATTGGGGAGAGAATGTTATGTGGTGAGAAGGAAGGGAAGATGATCATGATGTGTGTGTGTTGGTGTGTGTGTGAATAGTTTAGTATGTAATTGTAAGTGTACGTGTGTGTGTGTGTGTGTGTGTGATTGAGTATGCGCTTGCATGCATGTGTCTCAGTATGTGTGTGTATGTGTTCACTAGCGTGTGTACGTACGATCTGGCTGCTTGCAAAGCCCTGTTTGAGGAAGATGCAGGCGGGTCCCACGATCCTGTGTAACATGGTGCAGTTCTGGACCAGTGCAGACAGTGGCGCCTTAAATTCCTCGTCCTCACCCGATTCCTCCTCGCCCTCCGACCGGGGCCCCTCCTGGCCCCGGTCGGAGGATTGGCAATCTCTGTCAGACTTTTAGAAGTTTAACTCTATCTACATGACAAGCCCTATCAGCCAGCAGACCATCAGCCCAATAAGTCTAGCTCTCTGTCTGTTTATGTGCTGGTCTGTGTATTGGTTACAAGAACCTATGCTTTCCCTCCATCTCTCACTCTCTCATCTATCTCTTTCTCTGCTCTGTTTTCCGAGGCTCAGTCTTGGCTCAGAGTTGGATTGGGGCGTTCATTCTGGTAAGTGTTCAGACACTCTGCTCAACTCAGAGACTCAACACAGTGTTACATAACACACTTACAGATTACATCTAGTCAATATGATAATACCAGAGTTGTGTTTAGTTACAGTTTTTCTCAACCTGTGTACAAACATTTTTTGGAAGTGTGGTTAAACTAACCTACAGCAAACCAACAATGATCAAATGCTTAAGTACATTTGCAGAATGTCTGATAAGTTTCTTGCCTTTATGCCTGGATTGCATATACTGTATTAGACCCAGTTTTACAAAACTGTAAATACAGTTGTCATCAATGAATGCAATATTCAATGCAAAGTGTTTTGTTTACAGAATATTAACATGTTGTTTTCATCAGAAGAGAAAAGGTTGCAAATGTGTTCACTGTTTCTGGCAATCAGTAAATACGACTACACAACATTGGAAATGGAAGGTACAATATAGGGAAAGCTCTAGGCAACAGGGACTGTCAAATTTGTACGATTTTTTACAACATTGCAGATATGCAGAAAATAAAGTGGAGTGACTTCTAAGGGACTTTGGGTTACTCCTAAACATTCCCACTGTGTAAAAAGTGGTTGGATCAACATTGTTTCCACATCATTTCAACCCCAAACAAATCTATGTGATGATGTGGAATCAATGTGGTAAATCAATTTGCCAATCGTTTTTTTTCACCCAACTTTGAACCGAAATCCAATGACATGGGTAATGTTTTGTTGTTGATTTCACTTTGAATTCACATTAGTTGACAGCTCAACCAAATGTGAATCAAAACTATACGTTGAACTGGGGTCTATGCCCAGTGGGTTGTGACCTTCCATTATAGAGCTTTACTTTGGTGTGGATTGAGGCCTATACATTCATATCAGTTGTGTTCTCCCATTGTATTCACCTTCCTTATTTCTATTGGGGATTGTGTTTCTGCAGCCGATGGAAGGTACAGTACTGAATACATGGCATTGGATTGTGTTTCTGCAGCCGATGGAAGGTACAGTACTGAATACATGGCATTGGATTGTGTTTCTGCAGCCGATGGAAGGTACAGTACTGAATACATGGCATTGGATTGTGTTTCTGCAGCCGATGGAAGGTACAGTACTGAATACATGGCATTGGATTGTGTTTCTGCAGCCGATGGAAGGTACAGTACTGAATACATGGCATTGGATTGTGTTTCTGCAGCCGATGGAAGGTACAGTACTGAATACATGGCATTGGATTGTGTTTCTGCAGCCGATGGAAGGTACAGTACTGAATACATGGCATTGGATTGTGTTTCTGCAGCCGATGGAAGGTACAGTACTGAATACATGGCATTGGATTGTGTTTCTGCAGCCGATGGAAGGTATAGTACTGAATACATGGCATTGGATTGGGAAGATATTGATGAAGGATTCCTGAGCGGTGTGCTTATTTTCTATTTTCTTTTTGATCAGGAATAATATTGTAATTTCCCATTATTATGCACCTTTTGATAGTTGTATTTCCAATTTTGATCTTCATGATTTAGTGACTGCAAAGCAAATATTTTGATCACTAGAATCAAAAACAACACACACTAACTTTCTGCTTTGTCAGCTTAGACTCAAGAGAAATTCATGTTTGTGTTAATCTTTTTGCAGACAGTCATGTTCTTTTGAGTAATGTATTAGCGATTGTGACAGTAGCATATAGAATTGATGAATATATTTAAGTTTTGAGAAGGCGACTACCTTTTGAAAATGCATTTACTGTTTTTCAGTGGGCCACAGAATTCTGTGTCTTGAGAACACTTTAAAAAAAATCAACAACATTGATCTATAAAAACAAAATGCTTGTATGCGCTTGAGAATAACTGTAGAATCAAAATCCACGTCTGGTACAAGATTGATCTGGTTGTTGGGCCTGCCCTTTAGGAAACACAAGGATAAAGATCTCTGGGGAGTAATACTGCTTATCAGGCTCGGAGATAATCAAAGAAAGATCTCCATTGTACAGAGATGCAGAGACATTATGCATATAAGTGAAAAGGAAACGTCATAGATTGTCTCTACTGGAGTTTTTCAGAATAATCACGTTGAATTGTTTCAGATCAATGTTGTTTAAAAATGCACAGCACCTATTCTAAATTGAGTACTTTGCAGAAAAAATACATTTTGCCAATATTTCCAGGATACTACACACATCAACACACAGACAAGGAAATAGCAAGCAAGCAAAGGCTTCTCTCGTCCCATATCTTTAAAAAAAAGCTAATAACTGCTCTTACCTTCTTCATTTTGTTTTTCATGGATGGCTTAGTACAATTTCCCATCCCTTTTCCTCGGAGTGTGAAGTAACACTCCTGACCCTCCTTCTCTTTTCCCTCCCTCTCTATTCTATTTTTATTGTTCCTATTTTTTCTGTCTTTCTCTCTCTCTCTCTTCCCCCTTTCTTTGGAGTTCCAAAGGTCCCACCCGAGATTAGAGTTCTGAGGTGGGGTCCAGGAGGTCCTATCACCCAGTCACATCGTGGTCTGAAGTGATGTTCATATCAGAGATGAAACATACAGTAGAACCTCTAATCCACACTCAGAAGATCCTAAATCCCATAAACAACATCCTGATCTGCGTTTAAGGTCGCCTAAAACAAACATTAACCTAGCCCACTTCTATGTCTGAACAGAAAAGAGTTAATGCGGTGCATTACTCTGTCCCTCTCGCTCCTACTCACTCATCAAGTCTCAATTTGACCCCTTCTTAAATCCCCTATCTCTCTACCCCTCTCCCTCTCTCCTTCTCTCTGTCCCTGGAGCAAGGCTTGTTACACCATTCAAATGACTACATCTACGTAGGGGGGTGAGATGCAGACAGACAGACAGAGAGGGGGAGAGATAGACAGAGAGAGGGAGGAGAGATAGAGAGAATTAGAGGGGACAAACGCAAGGGATTTAAAAATTCCTATCCCTCCATTTCAGATTAAAGGGAGAGATTGAGGGGTAAGAAGAGAAACGGATAGAGTAAGGAGATTGAGAGAAACAACGAAAGGGAGAAATTGAGGGCAGGTTGGAGAGAGAGGTGATACAAGATGAAAAGAGATGATGAGAAGGAGGAGTGATGGAGAGAAAAGGATGGAACATTCAGAGAGACAGGGAGAAAGAAAATCAAACTGGTCATGAGATAAAAATCTACGGGAAAGCAGGAAGAGAACAAGACAAGAAGCAAAACAGGGAAAGAAACAACAAATGAGCGAGGAAGAAAAGAGCCAAGAGTGAGACTGATGCTCAAACAGCCTGGAAGCAAGCTGCTGTTTTGGACTACCATTAGATGTGTGTATGTGCGTATGTTAGAATCACACACACCATTAACTGTATGCGTGTGTTAATCATATCCAAACCAAATACGCGCATCACAGGCGACTGCTCTAATTGGTCTGTTTTTAAAATCAATAAACACATCTTCATGCTTTCCTTGGATGTCAAATATAATATTCTCTCTGATTGGTGCATGATAAAAGCATTACAGAGGTTCTAATCCGAGCTGTAAGGCTGTCTAATCCAGAGACACAGGACATAATATCAGACACTCCAGGACAACATTTAAACTGTGTTTCTGTGCCACAACACTGACTCACATGACTAAATAAATACTATGACTACTGACGGGAATTACATGCTGTATAAAGAGAGAGAGAGAGAGAGAGAAAGAGAGAGAGACCGAGACAGAGACAGAGACAGAGACAGAGACAGAGACAGAGAGAGAGAGACCTACAGGATTTATTTATTGTCAACAGGGGCAGATGTTAATATACGGTAGCCTGACTTTGTAGAGCTTATTACTAATGCATACCATTCTCCTTATGATGAACCTTGGGGGCATAAGGCTAGGGGTTAGGTTCCATAGACGCTCGTCTAAGGTCAGATTTGTGTTTCCCCCCCCATATGGTTAAGGTTAGGATTGGGAGAAGGTAAAGTGATGCCAGATCTATGCCCATTGGTGCCTAGATGGCCCCAACTACTATCCAGAGAGTGTGTGTGTGTGTGTGTGTGTGTGTGTGTGTGTGTGTGTGTGTGTGTGTGTGTGTGTGTGTGTGTGTGTGTGTGTGTGTGTGTGTGTGTGTGTGTGTGTGTGTGTGTGTGTGTGTGTGTACGTGTGTACGTGTGCATGTGTGTGTTGTATAAATAACATTTGTAGTAGGATATACATTTTGTGACATTCCATGACCACTCAAAGATGAGGCTTACCTGATGTAACTTGGCATCAAATTCTGCCAAATATTTATTTAATATTTGATACTGTAGTTTGGTCATGTCCCTCTCTACCCCTTCCGGCTCTCTCTCTCTCTCTCTCTCTCTCTCTCTCTCTCTCTCTCTCTCTCTCTCTCTCTCTCTCTTTCACACCCATTAAAACCCAGACGTATGGTGATAGTAGCAGATAAGAAGTATGAGTGCCAAGATTAACTGAGTGACAGATGTCTGTTACAAGATCAACCGACCGCTTTTCCTCTATACTTTTGGAGACAGACTTGGATTTAGATCAAACGAACATTTTGGCTCATGTCATGACGGAATCTTTAACAAGTACTAGGTCAGTTCTAGGGCAGTTCAACACTGCAGTGTCAATTTAATACCACTAGAGGACAGCTTCTGTCCAAAATATAGTACAAAATATAGTACAAAATATAGTGTTCCATAAGTATTTGGCAGAATTTAAAGCAGCAATCAGCAGCTGAAACAACAAAAAAGTGTACTCCCCGTACTGTAAAAAAAGGTAAAAAAGTAAAAAGCTGACGGATGGGGCTGGAGAAATATAACAACTCTCAAATTCATAGACCGAGCTATGGATGCAAGGACTGACCATCCATGATATCAAAATGATTGTTTTAACCATGTTTTCAGGCAATATAGTGTTTGTTTACATTTACTTTGTTAACAATCATTGGAGTAAAACAAGCTTATATTTTGGGTTCTGAAGCTCATTAGGCATTTAGAAGTTGTATTATTCAAGAATCAATGGGTATATATAATTCATTTATAAGTCACAAAATGTATGTAGCAACTGCAGATTGCCACTTTAAAACCACATTGTATTTTATTTATATAGCCACAAGGGAAAATTTTCCTTGTTTAATAAATAGGATCTCTACAGATCGGTGTCCCACCCTCGGGACGGTTGAGCTAATGTGCGCTAATGTGATTAGCATGACGTTGCAAGTAACAAGAACATTTCCCAGGACATAGATATATCTGATGTGTCTAAATTCTTGTTAATCTAACTGCACTGTCTAATTTACAGTAGCTATTACAGTGAAAGAATACCATGCTATTGTTTGAGAAGGGTGCACAATTATGAACTTGAAAATGTATGAATACACCAATTAGGCACATTTGGGCAGTCTTGATACAACATTTTGAATAGATATGCAATAGTTCATTAGATCAGTCTAAAACTTTGCACAAACACTGCTGCCATCTAGTGGCCAACGTCTAAATTGCGCCTGGGCTAGAATAATTCATTATGGCCATTCTCTTGCATTTCAAAAAAGATGATACAAAAACAAAACGCATGTTTTTTTCTCTGTATTATGTTTTACCAGATCTAATGTGTTATATTCTCCTACATTAATTTCACATTTCCACAAACTTCAAAGTGTTTACTTTCAAATGCTATCAAGAATATGCATATCCTTGCTTCAGGGCCTGAGCTACAGGCATTTAGATTTGGGTATGTCATTTTAGGCGAAAATTTAAAAATACTTAAGAGGTTTTAACTATCCTTTTGTGGATTTCAGGTGTTCACGAGGAAAGAAGAACAAGATCTCTCACACACACACACACACACACACACACACACACACACACACACACACACACACACACACACACACACACACACACACACACACACACACACACACACACACACACACACACACACACACACACACACACACACAGGGTAAATCAGGACTAGTCCCAGGACAAGTCTGGTAAACAACACTCATGCTGTTGATAGGATAAACATTGTTGCAACCACTGCCATTAAAACTGATTACATATCTAATTGATATTTTATTATCGATCATGTCAATTAATCATGTCACTCTGTTGGGTTTCTGGTTCTGTGTGTTCTGAACAGCATCTGATCAGGTATCAGTATTAGACCTCTCTGTCACACGACCAGTATGGGTGTCAGCTCAACCCCACAACAACACACACGCACGCGCATGCAAGCACATGCACACACACACTTTGTTTGCTCTGCATGCCTAGAGGACGGAGTGTGTGGTAAGTGTGTGTGTATTGAGACAGACTCAGGTAGACACGCATCATGTAACCTGACTCTTACCCCTGACTGGAAGTAAGGCTCTGGTCGCTATGGTGATATGCGTGTAAGAGCCGGTAATTCTGTAGATGTATTGTGTTCTGATCAGGTGTCAGATACTGATATTAGTATCCAGTGACTCAACTTGTCAACTACAGGAACTCTGCAGTGCCTCAGTGAGTCAGAACCAGAGCCGAATACGGGCACAGGGGAGAGCAGGCCAGGCCAGGCAGGACAGGCCAGGCCAGGTAGGACAGGCTAGGCCAGGGGAGAGCAGGCCAGGCAGGACAGGCCAGGCCAGGCAGGACAGGCTAGGCCAGGGGAGAGCAGGCCAGGCCAGGCAGGACAGGCTAAGCCAAGCAGGACAGGCTAGGCCAGGGGAGAGCAGGCCAGGCCAGGCAGGACAGGCTAGGCCAGGGGAGAGCAGGCCAGGCAGGACAGGCCAGACCAGGGGAGAGGGGAGGAACCAGACTCCTGAGGGCAAACCTACTGCCCCCGCCCCAAGACTCTGAAGCGTACTGTTTGGTGTTTATTACTCCTGGGGCTTAAAATGATATCTGTTACGAATTATAGTTTCCTATTGTAGCAGATGCCAATGAAGAGCTTAAACCCTCACACACGCTACCACATAAACCCTGAACACAGATAAACAACACAACTCTGTTAGCATCAAGGCTAACACTTAAACATGGGATATAGGATAAGCAGCTACCGTAAAGTATGGGGACAGAGTCAGCGTTTTTATTTGGAGCAGGGGGCCTTAGAACTTCAATCAGGACCTTGGTAGATTGCAATCGTGCCTTGGATGGACACGGACACACACGGACACACACGGACACACACACACACACACACACACACACACACACACACACACACACACACACACACACACACACACACACACACACACACACACACACACACACACACACACACACACACACACACACACACACGGCTAAAAAAGGCCTATCCCAGGGCAGACCCGGCTCTTACCGGTCCAAATGCTGGGTCCATTATAGGGAGCAGGTCTATGGACTCCATCTCTTCCTGCTTCTGACCACTCGTCTTCATCACATCTGCCACCTTGTCCTCCACATCCAGGTCCTCCTCTTCCTCCTCTTCATCCCCTGTACCTCTCTCTCTATCTCTGGGGAAGGGGGTGGGGGTCTGGCTGTACCTCCTACCATGGGGGGGGTTGACTCCAGCCGCTGAGACTTCTGAGTCTCCACTCTGCTCACTGGACCGCCTCCTCTGCTTAATCTGCTGTTTCTGAACCTTCTTACTGATCGCTGCTTTTACCTGCATGGGGAAAGTACAGATGAGAGATCCATTATAACAACGTTGATACTGATAGTCAGGAACTGAGTCAGATCCATACAAGTGTTTCATACAAACTAAGAAATGAATCAGATATTATTATTTCAAATTGAAAAATAATTGACTAACGAACAAATTGGTGTTTGAGGTAAAAGTCACAGGTAAATTCACAAGTATTCTCCATCAATTAATCTTTTTCTCTTAATTTTATCCCATAACATCTGACAAAACCCTAAAGATGAACTTTTTTCATATACCGTACCTGCAAGGTGATCCCTATCCCCGCCCCATTCTATATCAATCCACTCATCTTTTCACCCTCAACTCCCCTCCCCTCCCCCTACCCCGAAGGTTATCCACACACACACACACACACACACACACACACACACACACACACACACACACACACACACACACACACACACACACACACACACACACACACACACACACACACACACACACACACACACACACACAATATTATCTTAAACTCCAAGAGATGCTAAAACCTCTCATAACATCTATGTTTGTTCACTAGAGTTAGAGAGAAATTAGTCAAATTTAAAAGATAATAAAATTATACATTGTGTAATTAATTCACATGAAAACAAACCGACACAAACACACCCATACACACAAACACACACCTGTTTTGCGCTTTTCCCGTGTTGCGAGCTCATCCCTGCTGAACCACCTCCTCCGGCGGAAGAATCCTTCGGAATGATCATGAACATCTCGGTGTTGTTTTCTTACACACTCTATCTCTTGCTCCCCCTCCCTTTCTCGCTCCCTCTCTTTCTCGCTCTCACTCTCTCTCTCACTTCCTCCCTCTCCTCTCTAGTTTTCCTAGTGGATTTTTTTAAACAGACACTTCAAACTGACTAGTTCTGTATCTATTAAAGTCACTTTGTCTGGACTCTTCTAATTTCTGCTTTGACTTGCTATCTCTCTCCCAAGTTTAAAATCAGAAAATAGCTAACTTTTCCTAAATAAAATTGTTCTCCCTTTGTACTCCCTTGATTTCCCTCCCCTTCTCTTTACTCCCTTTCCTCTGTCTCTATCCCTGTTCAATGGTTGTTAGTGCGTGCCTCTCTCTATCTCTCGTCCTGTTTGTCCAGGTGAGGGGGTTTTATCATCATGTGTCCTGAAACTCAGGGATTGAGTTCCTGCCCCTCTCTCTTTCTCTCTCTCTCTCTTTCTTTCTTTCTCTCTCCCTCTCTCTCTCTCTCTCTCTCTCTCTCTCTCTCTCTCTCCCTATCTCTCCATCACCCCCCCCCCACACACACACAAACACTTTGTCTCTCTCTGTCCATCCCCCTTTTCCCTGTCTCTCTCTCATGTTGTCTGTCTGTGATCGGTTTTGTGTAGTGATAAGTTGTGTCTGCCCAGGCCCTGGCCTTTGTTGGAACGCTAATTGGATTTTCATTGAGGTGTTCAGGTCAGCCTTTCAGGAGGAGGGCAGGGGGGATGAGTACAGATTCAAACATGACATGTCATCACCATCAAACATGAACATGCATGCATGGATAAATACATCATGTAGGCATGACTAAACACACACACAGTTGAGGGTACAAAAACACACACACAAACAGTACCAGTCAAAAGTATATACACACCTGCTCATTCAACGGTTTTTCTTTATTTTTACTATTTTCTATATTGTAGAATTATAGTGAAGACATCAGAACTATGAAATAACACATATAGAATCATGTAGTAACCAAAAAAGTGTTAAACATATCAAAACATAATTTATGTTAGAAATTCTACAAAGTAGCCACCCTTTGCCTTGATGACAGCGTTGCACACTCTTGGCATTCTCTCAACCAGCTTCATGATGAATGCTTTTCCAACAGTCTTGAAGGAGTTCCCACATATGCTGAGCACTTGTTGACTGCTTTTCCTTCACTCTGCGGTCCAACTCATCCCAAACCATCTCAATTGGGTTGAGGTCAGGTGATTGTGGAGGCTAGGTCATCTGATGCAGCACTCCATCACTCTCCTTGGTCAAATAGCCCATACACAGCCTGGAGATGTGTTGGGTCATTGTCCTGTTGAAAAACAAATGATAGTCCCACTAAGCCCAAACCAGATGGGATGGCATATCGCTGCTTAAGGTTGTGGTAGCCATGCTGGTTAAGTGTGCCTTCAATTCTAAATAAATCACAGACAGTGTCACCAAAAAAGCATCCCCACACCATCACACCTCCTCCTCCATGCTTCACGGTGGGAACCACACATGCGGAGATCATCTGTTCACCTACTCTGCTTCTCATAAAGACACGGCGGTTGGAACCAAAAGTCTCAAATTTGGACTCAGACCAAAGGACAGATGTCCACCGGTCTAATGTCCATTGTTCGTGTTTCTTGGCCCAAGCAAGTCTCTTTTTATTATTGGTGTCCTTTTAGTAGTGGTTTCTTTGAAGCAAATCGACCATGAAGGCTTGATTCACGCAGTCTACTCTAAACAGTTGATGTTGAGATGTGTCTGTTACTTGAACTCTGTGAAGCATTTATTTGGGCTGCAATCTGAGGTGCAGTTAACTCTAATGAACTTATCCTCTGCAGCATAGATAACTCTGGGTCTTCCTTTCCTGTGGCGGTCCTCATAAGAGCCAGTTTCATCATAGCGCTTGGTGGTTTTTGTGACTGCACTTTAAGACATTTTCAAAGTTATTGACATTTTCCTTAATTGACTGACCTTCATGTCTCAAAGTTATGACGGACTGACGTTTCTCTTTGCTAATTTGAGCTGTTCTTGCCATATTATGGACTTGGTCTTTTACCAAATAGGGCTATCTTCTGTATACCACCCCTACCTTGTCACAACCCAACTGATTGGCTCAAATGCATTAAGAAGGAAAGAAATTCCACAAATGAACTTTTAACAAGGCACACCTGTTAATTGAAATGCATTCCAGGTGACTATCTAATGAAGCTGGTTGAGAGAATGCCAAGAGTGTGCAAAGTTGTCATCAAGGCAAAGGGTGGCTAATTTGAAGAATCTCACATTTAAAAAATATTTTGATTTGTTTAACACTTTTTTTGGTTACTACATGATTCCATATGTGTTATTTCATAGTTTTGATGTCTTCACTATTATTCTACAATGTAGAAAATAGTAAAAACAAAGAAAAACCCTGTAATGAGTGAGTGTGTCCAAACTTTTGACTGGTACTATACCTGTGTGCCGTGAACTAAACCAGCACACAGACTCTATGCTCAATCACAGCTTGGCTTAGAGCATAACTCTAAGCTCTTCCTTACATGGACATGTATGACATCACCACAGATATTTAATTCCACTGAAAGCATCTGCTTTCTAGAAAGAAGTAATAACCACCTCTGCTCTTCCTTCTCATTCCAGAACAGTACTTAGCCCTTAGTCTATAGGATCGTGAAGGACCACAAATAGTTCAAGGATAAATAAATGATGAGCATCACTCTCCATCACTTCGGCCGATCTCCAATCAGTTTCAGTTCAATAAACAAGGACTATCAATGTAACCTAGCCACATACTGTTTGTACCACAGGAGGTTGGTGACACCTTAATTGGGGAGGACGGACTCATGGTAACGGCTGGAACGGAATAAATGGAATGGTAATCGATTTCCATGTGTTTGATACCATTCCATTACTCCATTCCAGCCATTATTATGAGCTGTCCTCCCCTCAGCAGCCTCCTGTGTTTTGTATTACCACCTACATCTATTATGTGTAAATTGGGTTGAACTCTGTATCTTATGTTACAGTATGTCTTTATGTAATGACACATGGAACATTTCCAAACAGATTATAAAGTATTCTATCCTATTTGCCCCGCTGTTTTCTTGACCTCTGGCCCCTCCTCTTTCCTCCTCTATTCACCCCTCCCTTCTTAGCCAGCTCTTAACCTCTTTCCGGCTGAAAAAGAAGCTGATAGTACTCAAGCTGAAGGATAAGCGTATGGTAACAAACCTTTCTCCAGTTCCTAATGAGGTTTCCATTAATCACATTAAGCCTGTCTCTCACTCCCCCTATCTGCCTGGTCATTAGTTATTGATTGGAGAGCACAAACTCAGACCGGGAGAAAAGAGATCCATTACGACAAAAACATCCAGAGTTGCACTGGTCAAAAATAGAATGGTGTATTTTACTAAGGGATAACTCAGGAGGGCCCGAGGGAAAGAGAATGATAGTTAGAGAGGTGGATAAGGGAGAGGAAGAAGCTATGTTTACACCTTGGATTAACATGTGGTTCCTGTCATCCGATCAAGATGATCTGATCAAGATTTGTTGTGTCTACACATGGCAATTAAATGTGTCTCTTATCTGCCCTCTGCTTCCATATTGTGACCAGTTCCCTGGTCCCTCCCCGTGTGCAAATTAATCCAACTTGCCTTGGAGCTCCCTTATGACACAAGCTGTATAAATTGTCTGAAAACAGCACACTTTTATAGTCAATAGTTTGACACTGATCATCACAGCCTATATTTGTTATCCAACGATTTAAAACTGGGTGTAGGCTACTGTCCCCATATCTTCGACCTGTCCACAGCCATACAAATAAATATTATTTCGTATATCCTCCTGTTTTAAAACACCAAATCAGCTTTGTAGGCCTAGGATAATTAGCGTACCAAAAATGTGTATTTCTAAAAATATCTACACCTACAGCCAGACGCCTGGTCAAATGATGAAAACGGATTAAAGCAGCAATGGATCAACATGTCAAAGGAGCACGCATATAAAGCAAGTACTCTGGCTTTATAAAGGAATAAAGTGTCAATCAAAAAGTAACCTAAAGAGTCCTTCATATTGTAGGAAGGACTGCATATTGAACAGTGGCCTCGCTCATGCTTACAGAAAGCTATGCGCCTTTACGTATCAGTTTGGACATATTCTGCACTTTATTGCTAGCGATTTGTCTGGAAAATGCTAAAAGATTCACAGAATGTAGTATGCTAAAATCGAAAAGGATTGCATTATATTCCAGGTGTCCGATTCTTATTTAGTAGCCTTGAAAAAAAAGTGACATGTTGGGAAATCGACCATGGCCGTGGGTGGGTTTCCTCCAAATCATTGATCATTCAGTAACGGAGTCTCCTTCACTCATCGAGAGTTGATCGACTGATATACTAGCATTACAGAATGTAAATTTAACCACACATGTATTGGGGATACATGGGACGGACTATGATGGAGTAGCAGCAGAAGAGCGCAGTGCATGACAAGTCTATGGCAAGGTATAATGTGTAGGCATAATTGCTGTTTCCACCTGTACCTTTACATCTAGCCAGAGGGGACTTTTATAACATTTCCATAGGTACGCCACTATATTATAGCGCTGTATTATTTTCCTATCTGATATAGCAACTGAATTCGACTATTCACATGACCAAACAGTTGATAAAGCGCACAGCAGCTTTCCCTCAATATTGCCACAGCACTGCCCAGAATGAACGGTGGGCGGTTGGTGGGATGTTCACCCAATACCGCTCTGAATAAAATGGGCACTGGGTTCTCCCATTTCAACTCCTGCTATTACAGGCCTTTCTGTTCTATGCTTTAAAATATAACATTTTTCGCTGGCATTGAACCTGCGAACGAGGAACCCTTTGTCTCTCATTCAGAAACAATATGTCTTCATATATATATATATTTATATATGCGTGATCTAATTTCGATTGGACTGTGGCACTTGGTTTCTAATGAAAACCACCATGATCTTAATTCTGGAGGGTCGTAGGAGGATTATCCAGAGACAGAGCCGAGTGGATTTGAGCCTCTCTGTTTGAGGCGACCCAGGTGTAGTGGTGTGAGGCGCTAAATTATCTTTATGAAACACTGGAAAAATGTATCTGAAATGAAACCCAGGGTTGTTTACTAGTCCAATCATTAATCAAAGTCCTCTCCTTGTTCCTAGAGATCTACCTGTATGCCTATGATGAGTTATCTCTCCTTGAACAGAGAGAGAGAATGAGGGAGGGAGGTGATGGATGGATAAACAGTAATGTAAAACGGAAGGCTTGTGTTACTGGATGTAGATTAGCCTTGGAGTAATGCTATCTAATTACAGATAAGATAGACAGATGAACTAGAAGAACCTTTATCATTAATTTGTTTGTTAAAGAAGGGATGGACAATGAACTTACTATGGGCCCGATTCAGTCTTGCAATACAGTGCATTTGGAAAGTATTCAGACACCTTGACTTTTTCCACATTTAGTTACGCTACAGCCTTACTAAAATATATATTTAAAAAAAATCCCACATCAATCTACACAAAATACCCCATAATGACAAAGCAAAAACAGGTTTTTAGAGTTTTTTGCAAATGTATATATAAAAAAAGAAATATAAAATTTACACAAGTTTTCATACCCTTTGCTTAGTACTTTGTTGAACAACTTCTGGCAGCAATTACAAGCTTGAGTCTTCTTGGGTATGATGCTAAAAGCTTGTAACACCTGTATTTGGTGAATTTTTCCCATTCTTCTCTGCAGATCCTCTCAAGCTCTGTCAGGTTGGATGGGAAGCGTCAATGCACAGCTATTTTCAGGTCTCTCCAGAGATGTTCGATCGGGGCTCTGGCTGGGCCACTCACGGACATTCAGAGACATTCCACTCCTGTATTGTCTTGGCTGTGTTCTTAAGGTCGTTGTCCTGTTGGAAGGTAAACCTTTTCCCCAGTCTGAGGTCCTGAGTGCTCTGGAGCAGGTTTTCATCAAGTATTTCTCTGTACTTTGCTTCGTTCATCTTTCCCTCGATCCTGACTAGTCTCCCAGTCCCTGCCGCTGAAAAATATTGCCACAGCATGATGCTGCCACCATCATGCTTCACTGTAGGGATGGTGCCAGATTTCCTCCAAATGTGACGCTTGACATTCAGGCCAATGAGTTCAATCTTGGTTTCATCAGACCAGAGAATCTTGTTTCTCATGGTCTGAGAGTCCTTTAGGTGCCTTTTAGCAAACTCCAAGCAGGCTGTCATGTGCCTTTTACTGAAGAGTGGCTTCTGTCTGGCCATTCTACCATAAAGGCCTGATTGGTGGAGTGCTGCAGAGATGGTTGTCCTTCTGTAAGTTTTTCCCATCTTCACAGAGGAACTCTGGAGCTCTGTCAGAGTGACCATCGGGTTCTTGGTCACATCCCAGACCAAGGCCCTTCTCCCCCGATTGCTCAGTTTGGCAGGGCGGCCAGCTTTAGGAAAAATCTTGTTGGTTCCAAACTTCTTCCATTTAAGAATGATAGAGGTCACTGTGTTCTTGGGGACCTTCAGTGCTGCAGAAATGTTTTGGTACACTTCCCCAAATTGGTGCCTCGACACAATCCTGTCTCGGAGTTCTACGGACAATTCCTTCGATCTCATGGCTTGGTTATTGTTCTGACATGCACTGTCAACTGTGGGACCTTATATAGACAGGTGTGTGCCTTTCCAAATCATATTCAATTGAATTGACCACAGGTGGACTCCAATCAAGTTGTAGAAACATCTCAAGGATAATCAATGGAAACAGGATGCACCTGAGCTAAATTTCAAGTCTCATATTCAAAGGGTCTGAATAGTTATGTAAATAAGGTATTTCAGTTTTACATTTTTAATACATTTGCAAAAATGTCTAAAAACCTGTTTTCGCTTTGTCATTTTGAGGTATTGTGTGTAGATTGATTAGGGGAAAAAATAAGGTCATCCATTTTAGAATAAGGTTGTAACGCAACAAAATGTGGAAAATGTCAAGGGGTCTGAATACTTTCAGGAATGCGCTGTAAGTAGACTTAACATACTTAACAAGTAAAACCAATTGACTGTAGTCCATGTTAAGTCAACGTAAGAATAGTTGTGTGCCCATCTGAGGATACAATAGCCTGTGGTGTTATGTTGCAATAGACTCGTAATACCACATATATAAATTATGTAAAACACAAGCATATAGCTGTCCTGCACCAAATATAGAAGGGATTAGTATTTAACAGCTTTCTTATTTTTTTCATATTGTATTGTGGTATATTCTGGTAGCTTCTCGCTTATCAAGTTTAAAGTGTCAGATATAGAAGGCTGAAACAATGTCTGGGTGATAATCCTACACACACCACACACACCACACACTTCCTGCGCATACACGCACCTGTTCCCGCTCACACACAGCACACTCTCACACACAGACACACACGAACTTAAGACACGTTCTCAGTACTCAGCACCACCTTGAACCTCTGCTCTAATCTGAACCCCTTTCTGACCGGTTAGTTCTGCCAAAAATCATTTAGCACCACAGCCAAGGTGTAACATGTTGAAATGTTGAACGCAGCCTCTGTCAGCGCCAGGGGTCTAATTTCCAATTAAGGGCATGGCTCAAGGTATACATGTTTGTCTGTTTCATTCGTTCCGGGGATCCTATTACTATGTGCAGGTTGGCGTGCCTTGGGATGATGGGTGTGGCGATAATGGATTGTCAGTATGTTCATGGCAAGGTTGCCCATAACCACTGGTACCTGTTCCCCTTATCCCATGGCATGCCTTCCTGGGTATGTATTTTGTGTGTTGGCCAGAAATAATATGAATATTGATTGAAATGTAATACATTGATAGACGATTGAAAACCTATGTACTGATGGAACTCGGGATGATTTAACCCTGTTGTGCTTGTCAGCAGTGATTGCACGGAGCGCTAGACGCTGAAGGTGGTGTCCGTGAGAAGCCTTCATTGAGTTGCTTGAATAATTGAGATTGTGAATGAACAGTACATGTTTGTATATCCCTGGCATACTCCACTCCCTGATGCAAAGAACCTGTGTATTTTAGATTAGTCTGAGGACGTCACCTCGTATATAAAGAAGATGGCGTAGTATGGCTACATGATTCATATTTTAGGTGTTAAATCCCTGACCTGACACATGGATTTTAATCAGTGATTTCTTTAAGTGCAGCTCTTAATCATTGAAAGCTCGTTCTCTTTTGTTGCCACCAGTGTGAGAATGACGTGTCGGGTGGCCGTTGTGTTGGACTGAAATAGAACAACAGTCTGAATACACCGTAGTCAAGCTCGAAAGAACAGCCACAGTTCATTATCTGCATGTTCTCAAACAACAGGCCAAACATATGACATGTATGTGTGTTGATAGGTTTGGTTTCTGAGCTTTCTATATTATTAATCATTAGGTATATTATTAATCATTAGGTGTATTATTAATCATTAGGTGTATTATTAATCATTAGGTGTATTATTAATCATTAGGTATATTATTAATCATTAGGTATAATAGAGACATGAGGGGTGCCATAAGTAAGCTTGGGAGGGGCTGAGTGCAGGGAAAACCTATCACATGTAGCAGTACTGATAAGGGGAGGAACCATTTATGGCCCATATCACTCAGCTCCCTGACTAGCAATAACGATGCAATGTTTGGCGGTAAGGAGGAGACTCCACCCAAAGTGGGGTATGTATACTACCATGGGTGAAACCATGTTTTTGTCTAATGCAGCTGTATTGACCCTCTGGGAAGAATAAACTTGGTTTAAGCTTTCATGGTGTCCGTTGAGTTTTTACTCTGAAAATTAGAACCTAACAGTGTGATCTATCTGTAGAACGACCACATTGTGGATGTAGCACAGCACATTTTTATTCTACAGTCAGCCAATGTTTCCCCCAGGTCCTTTACGCTACTGGATCATTCCTATCTCCCCCTACCCCCAAACACACACGCACGTATAGGGTGGGTATTGTGTTTGAGTGCCCTCCAGTGGACTGAAATAGAACAACAGTCTCAATACACTAAAGTCAAGCTCTAAAGAACAGCCAGACACAGTTCATTATCCATCACAATGGATTATGACAACCTACCCCGAAGATTATACACACACACACACACACACACACACACACACACACACACACACACACACACACACACACACACACACACACACACACACACACACACACACACACACACACACACCTTTCATTATATTGCTATTGGAGTCAGTTAGTACATGAGTAGAATACCTTTTCACATGTATATACTCTTTTATTAAAACGTCAAATACGCTGTCATCTTACTATGTATACTTTATAGAATAATACTATGAAATTGTCATTTAATGTTCACACTGTCCATTTGTAAGGATAAGAATGTTATATTTAAGGTACTTTTCAATTCGTTTTTCCATGTGGCTTACTTCAAAGTCCACTGGCATGTGCTCTCTTCAAACCCAAAAGATTATCCACGGTAACATAAATGACAAAACAGTGAACAATGGTATAGTGTTAGTGCATTAGTGAGTATGATGCTGTTTCTCACAGCTTTTCTAACCTTGTTCTTCTTTCTTGTATTTGGTTTTCAGTGTTCTCTGACATTTCTCAGACAGTTCATAACAATTCTTAACAGTTCTCTCATACCTCCGGGTCTGGGCTAACAATAATAAGAGGTTCACTGTTTCTCCCGTTGATGATTGGCCAGGGGTTGAAGTAGGGGAACACCGGCTCTGTGAATGTGGTGTCGGAGAATGTGAACAGGTGACTCATATCCCCTGCGTCGTAAAACGCCACAACACCCCTCCTGTAGTCCAGGTACACTCCTACCCTCCTGGGGGGGCGAGGGGGGTGCAACAGGCTCTCCTCGTGGTTGGTGCAGGCCTCGTACTCACTCCCGTCCCGCCCGTCTCTCATCACCAGGGTCCAGAAGCCATCGTCCGGACACAGGCTGATCTCGTCCTTCCTGTTGACCGAAGCAGCCGCCACCCCCAGCCCCCAGGCCGTCTTGGTGCCCACCTCAACCACCCAGTAGTGTTGCCCTGAGGTGAAGGCCTGGCTGCCCAGGACGATGTTGTAGCGGGTGAAGCGCTCAGGGTTGTTGGGCAGGTTGGGCTGGATGTCCCCCACACTGACCTGGGTGCAGCACGGGGACACCCACAGCCTGGGGTAAGCTGTGTCTGGATCCAGAGTCACTGCTGTCACACCTAGGGAGAGACAGAGGCATTCAAATATTAACAAGAGTTATTGGGTGTGAGGTCGAGTGTTAATCCTGGTGTATGCGGCCAGCTCATAGGTGTGGTTGGATACTGTTAGGTGCAGTCAGGTTTGATAGAATGCAATCAGGTGGACCCTGTGGTGAAATGTAGTCACATATGTGAGAGCTGTGGACTAATGGATTCAGGTATGGTCTTCAATGTGGTCAGGTTTGGGTAAGGTGTGTGTTGTCTACCGCTTTATGGCTGTGGTTGTACCTGGCTGAAGCACAGAGTTCATCCTCCTCCAGGTGCGGTATTGCAGTGGTCCCAGGAACTCCCCCTCCTGCAGATCCACAGGCACCTCCGGGGGGTGCTCAAACACACTCTCTGTCCTGAGAGACGGAGAGAGATAGAGAGAAAGAAAGGGAGAGACAGAGTTTCATTTACCTAGAAAGGCCTGTTTCTGAGTCTTTATCTAATTTACAAAGTACCCTTATAGAACAAATAAAGATGAGTGAAACACTGTGGAACATCGGGTTACCTTTTTTTTTTAGAGTTAATTCAATCATGTGGAGTCATGTGGATGTTGCAGAGCTCTATGAGCTGTAGCATCAAATAACAACCATGGATTTAATGACTTACCCTCCAATAAAATCTTTGATTCCCTGTAAGAAACAAAAACAGAGATATGAGGCCATGCTGAGACACGCACACACTCTTCTTCTCCTACTCAGAAACCTTCTACCCTCCTCTTTCCCTTTCCCACTGTCCCTCTAGTTCTTTTTCCACCACCACCCTTAACCCCTTTCCATCTGTCCTCTAAAATCCAGATTTCCTCCCATCTCCTTCCCCCCTCTCCTTTCCTCTTCCTTTCTCTCCTCTCACCCTGAGTTGTGCCGGGTTCTCCTCCTCTCGGAGTTTGACGTGAAGCTGGTCGGCGGTTTGCTCTAATTGGCTGATTTGCTCTGTGGTGTAATTGAGGGCCTCCTCCAATTGGTTGAGCCTCTTTTCCTTCTCCCTCTGCAGTCTCTCCTTCACTCTCTCCTCCTCCTGGAGAAGGAACTCCCTCAGACGTCCAAACTCTGCACTCACCTGCACCTCTATGTCCCCAGCTCGCTCCTGATGTGGGGAGAAACAGAGAAAAATATTAGTGTTACAGACTGGGTATGGAATACATCTAAGAGACTTTGTTATTTAAAAAAAATGTATTTCACCTTTATTTAACCAGGTAGGTCAGTTGAGAACAAGTTCTCATTTACTACTGCGACCTGGCCAAGATAAAGCAAAGCAGTGCGACACAAACAACACAGAATTACACATGGGATAAACAAACGTACAGTCAATAACACAACAGAAAAGTCTATATGCAGTGTGTGCAAATGTAATAAGATTAGGGAGGTAAGGCAAAAAATAAGCCATAGTGGCGAAATAATTACAATTTAGCAATTAAACACTGGTGTGATAGATGTGCAGAAGATGAATGTGCAAGTAGAGATACTAGGGTGCAAAGGAGCAAAAAATAAATAACAGTATGGGAATGAGGTAGTTGGGTGGGCTATTTCCAGATGCAATGATCGGTAAGCTGCTCTGACAGCTGATGCTTAAAGTTAGTGAGGGAGATATAAGACTCCAGCTTCAGTGATTTTTGCAATTCGTTCCAGTCATTGGCAGCAGAGAACTGGAAAGAAAGGCGGCCAAAGAGGAGTTGGCTTTGGGGATGACCAGTGAAATATACCTGCTGGAGCTCGGGCTACGGGTGGGTGCTGCTATGGTGACCAGTGAGCTGAGATAAGGCGGGGCTTTACCTAGCAAAGACTTAGATGACCTGGAGCCAGTGGGTTTGGCGACGAATATGAAGTGAGGGCCAGCTAACGAGAGCATACAGTTCGCAGTGGTGGGTAGTATATGGGGCTTTGGTGACAAAACGGATTGCACTGTGATAGACTACATCCAGTTTGGTGAGTAGAGTGTTGGAGGCTATTTTGTAAATGACATCGCCGAAGTCAAGAGTTTACAGTCTAACCAGACACCTAGGTATTTGCAGTTGTCCACATATTCTAAGTCAGAACCGTCCAGAGTAGTGATGCTAGATGGGCGGGCGGGTGCGGGCAGCGATAGGTTGAAGCATGCATTTAGTTTTTCTAGCATTTAAGAGCAGTTGGAGGCCACAGAAGGAGTGTTGTATGGCACTGAAGCTCGTCTGAAGGTTTGTTAACACAGTGTCCAAAGAAGGGCCAGAAGTATACAGAATGGTGTTGTCTGCGTAGAGGTGGATCAGAGAATCACCAGCAGCAAGAGTGACATCATTGATGTATACAGAGAAAAGAGTCGGCCCAAGAATTGAACCCTCTGGCACCCCCATAGAGACTGCCAGAGGTCTGGACAACAGGCCCTCCGATTTGACACACTGAACTCTATCTGAGAAGTAGTTAGTGAACCAGGCGAGGCAGTCATTTGAGAAACCAAGGCTGTTGAGTTTTGACAGAGTCAAAAGCCTTGGCCAGGTCGATGAAGACGGCTACATAGTATTGTCTTTTATCGATGGAGGTTATGATATCGTTTAGGACCTTGAGTGTGGCTGAGGTGCACCCATGACGAGCTCGGAAACCAGATTGCATAGCGGAGAAGGTACGGTGGGATTCGAAATCGTCGGTGATCTGTTTGTTAACTTGGCTTTCGAAGACTTTAGAAAGGCAGGGCAGGATGGATATAGGTCTGTAACAGTTTGGGTCTAGAGTGTCTCCCCCTTTGAAGAGGGGGATGACCACGGCAGCTTTCCAATCTTTAGGGATCTCAGACAATACAAAAGAGAAGTTGAACAGGCTATTATTATTAGGGGTTGCAACAATTGCGGCAGATAATTTTAGAAAGAGAGGGTCCAGATTGTCTAGCCCAGCTGATTTGTAGGGGTCCAGATTGCAGCTCTTTCAGAACATCAGCTATCTGGATTTGGATGAAGGAGAAATGGTGGAGGCTTGGGCAAGTTGCTGTGGGGGGTGCAGAGCTGTTGACAGGGGTAGGGGTAGCCAGGTGGAAAGCATGGCCAGCCATAGAAAAATGCTAATTGAAATTCTCAATTATAGTGGATTTATCGGTGGTGACAGTGTTTCCTAGCCTCAGTGCAGTGGGCAGCTAGGAGGAGGTGCTCTTATTCTCCATGGACTTTACAGTGTCCCAGAACTTTTTGGAGTTTGTGCTACAGGATGAACATTTCTGTTTGAAAAAACTAGCCTTTGCTTTCCTAAATGCATGTGTATATTGGTTCCTAACTTCCCTAAAAAGTTGCATATCGTGGGGGCTATTCAATGCTAATGCAGTACGCCATAGGATGTTTTTGTGCTGGTCAAGGGCAGTCAGGTCTGGAGTGAACCAAGGGCTATATCTATTCTTAGTTCTACATTTTTGGAATGGGGCATGCTTATTTAAGATGGTGAGGAAAGCACTTTTAAAGAATAACCAGGCATCCTCTACTGACGGAATGAGGTCAATATCCTTCCAGGATACCCGGGTCAGGTCGATTAGAAAGGCCTGCTCGCTGAAGTGTTTTAGGGAGCGTTTGACAGTGATGACGGACGCAGACAATGAGGCAGTGATCGCTGAGATCCTGGTTGAAGACAGCAGAGGTGTATTTAGAGGGCAAGTTGGTTAGGATGATATCTATGAGGGTGCCCGTGTTTACGGATTTAGGGTTGTACCTGGTAGGTTCAATGATCATTTGTGGGAGATTGAGGGCATCTAGCTTAGATTGTAGGATGGCCCTAACAGTACAAACTCTGAAGATAAATGGGGGGCAATTCATTCACATATGGTGTCCAGGGCACAGCTGGGGGCTGAGGGGGGTCTATAACAAGCGGCAACAGTGAGAGACTTATTTCTGGAAAGGTGGATTTTTAAAAGTAGAGGCTCTAACTGTTTGGGCCCAGACCTGGATAGCATGACAGATCTCTGCAGTAGATTGCAACTTCCATCCCCTTTGGCAGTTCTATCTTGGCGGAAAATTTTGTAGTTGGGGATGGAAATTTCAGAATGTTTGGTGGCCTTCCTATGCCAGGATTCAGACACGGCTAGGACATCAGGGTTGGCGGAGTGTGCTAAAGCAGTGAATAAAACAAACTTAGGGAGCAGGCTTTTGACGTTAACATGCATGAAACCAAGGCTTTTACGGTTACAGAAGTCAACAAATGATAGCGTCTGGGGAATAGGGGTGGAACTGGGGGCTACAGGGCCTGGGTTAACATCTACATCACCAGAGGAACAGAGGAGGAGTAGGATAAGGGTACGGCTAAAGGCTATAAGAATTGGTCGTCTAGTGCGTTGGGGACAGAGAATAAAAGGAGCAGATTATTGGGCGTGGTAGAATATATTCAAGGCATAATGTACAGACAAGGGTATGGTAGGATGTGAGTACAGTGGAGATAAACCTAGGCGTTGAGTGACGATGAGAGAGGTTTCGTCTCTGGAGGCACCAGTTAAGCCAGGTGAGGTCTCCATATGTATGTGGGGTGGGACAAAGTAGCTATCTAAGGCATTTTGAGCGGGACTGAGGGCTCTACAGTGAAATAAAACAGTAAGAACTAGCCAAGACAGCAGTAGACAAGGCATATTGACATTAGAGAGAGGCATAAAGCAATCACAGGTGTTTATCAGGAGAGCTCAGACAACAACAGGTAAATGGCGATGAATGGGCAGAGCGGGTCTGTTAGGTACATACAGGACCTGAGTTCGAGGTGGGGCCGACAGGTAAACAAAATGAAGTACCGTGTTATTGAAACAGTCCAGGGGGCATCAGCTGTGTAGCCGAGTGATCATACGGTCAAAAGAGCAGCAATGGGTGAGTCAGGGTGCCGTTCGGTAGTCACTACTACACTAGGCGAGCAGGGGACACAGCGTTCAGGAAAACTAGCGGGCCGGGGCTAGTAGATGGTTCTTCGGTGACATCGTAACAGAATAGCCTGTTGAGACCACATCGGGCGATCACGTCGGCAGTCCAGTCATGATGGATTGGCGGGGCTCTGTTTCGACAATAAAGGGTCCAGGCCAATTGGCAAAGGAGGTATTGTAGCCCTAGAATTAGCTGGTATATGGGCCTAGCTCGAGGCTAGCTGGTGCTTGCTTCGGGACAGGGGCGTTAGCTAACAGTAGCCACTCGTTTGCAGCTAGCTAGCTGCGATGATCCGGTGTAATGATCCAAAGCGTCAGAAATCCGGTGATATGGTAGAGAGAAGCAGTCCGATATGCTCTGGGTTGATATTGCGCTGTGCATACTGGCAGGAGTTGTCCGAGCTAAGGCTGGCTGATGACAGGAAAAAGGAGAAGACCGCTAGCCTAACAAAGACTAGTAGCTAGTTAGCTGGCTAGCTCCTGATGGAAGTTCCAGTTATGTGGAATAAAAATAGCAGATCCATACCACATTGGGTGAGGCGGGTTGCAGGAAAGTATATTTAGTTCGTAGATAGAAAGTGAGATTAAGATATATACAAAAAAAACTGCTATTTACACGGGATAAGACATGGGATAAGACAAAGACAGATACACACATCCTACTGCAACGCCATCTTGGATTAGCCCACTGAGCTTTAGTCATGATGTTAGAGCTAAAACAAGTTTTTATTTTTTTTATTTTATTCAACCTTTAATGATACAAGTACGTCCATTAATAACCAATTCCTATTTACAATGACGGGCTTTCCAGAGGCGGAGACAGCAATGATATAGAACAATACACAACAAAGACAACATGAAGCACAAAACAGACACACATCACAACACTTCAATAACTGATCATGTAAGGAAGAGAGAAACGCAGTGTTCCATTAAAATCTCAGTCAGTTTACTGAACATAATCAAAAGAAAAGGTCATCTTGGAAATGATGCAGACAATTACATTGGAAGCAACATTCTTTCCGCAATATTAAGCTGATCCACCCCTGAGAAAAAAAAATAAAAAAAGAGAAAAAAATGAGAAAAAAAAGAAAAGGTCATACATCACAGGAACAGCTAACCACCTCTGCTACAAACACACACACACACACACACACACACACACACACACACACACACACACACACACACACACACACACACACACACACACACACACACACACACACACACACACACACACACACACACACACACACACACAGAGAGAGAGAGAGAGTAAGAGGGAAGTGAAAGATCGAGTGATTGGCAGAGAGTAAGTTTGTCAGCATGTGACAGACAAACAGACACACAGGGCACTCCTCCTTAATGGGGCCCACATGACTGTGCTCTGTTCATCTTAAAGGCAGAACTCTACCGCCCCCCTGACATTCTGCACATTCCATATCTGCCTCAGACACACGTACAACGCTCTTATAGACTTTACCTTGTGAGGTGAAGCCTGTGTTAGAACACAGAGGGGGAGTCCCGGGCCCATTCTAAATTCTAGCATTGACCTTATCACTGCTAAGTGCTAACTAAGGCCAGTATCTTACGTCACTCTCATGGTGTGTGCTTACACTAGGTGTGTGAGAATATGTGTGTGTGTGTGTGTCTGCAATGTTTCTGAGAGGAAGAATGGGTGAACACTAATCCCATAATCTGTATCATAATCTCAGAGTACCATTGTGCATTAGACATTCCCAACTAGAGGTCGACCGATTAATCGGAATGGCCGATTTAATTAGGGCCGATTTCAAGTTTTCATAACACTCGGAAATCGGTATTTTTGGACACCGATTTGGCTGAATTATTATTTTTTATAAATTTTTTTACACCTTTATTTAACTAGGCAAGTCAGTTAAGAACACATTCTTATTTTCAATGACGGCCTAGAAACGGTGGGTTAACTGCCTTGTTCATGGGGCAGAACGACAGATTCTTACCTTGTCAGCTCGGGGATTCGTTTTTGCAACCTTCCGGTTACTAGTCCAACGCTCTAACCACCTGCCTTACATTGCACTTCAAGAGGAGCCTGCGTGGCAGGCTGACTACCTGTTACGCGAGGGCAGCAAAAAGCCAAGGTAAGTTGCTAGCTAGCATTAAACTTATAAAAAACAATCAATCTTCACATAATCAATAGTTAACTACACATGGTTGATGATATTACTAGTTTATCTAGCGTGTCCTGCGTTGCATGTAATCGATGCGGTGCCTGTTAATTTCTCATCGAATCACAGCCTACTTCGCCAAACGGGTGATGATTTAGCACTGTCGTTGCACCAAACCTAACCATAAACATCAATGCCTTTCTTTAAAATCAATACACAAGTATATATTTTTAGTCCTGCATATTTAGTTAATATTGCCTGCTAACATGAATTTCTTATAATTAGGGAAATTGTGTCACTTCTCTTGCGTTCCGTGCAAGCAGTCAGGGTATATGCAGCAGTTTGGGCCGCCTGGCTCGTTGCGAACTGTGTGAAGTCCATTTATTCCTAACAAAGACCATACTTAATTTGCCAGAATTGTACATAATTATGACATAACATTGAAGGTTGTACAATGTAACAGCAATATTTAGACTTTGGGATGCCACCCGTTAGATATAATACGGAACAGTTCCGTATTTCACTGAAAGAATAAACGTTTTGTTTTCGAAATGATAGTTTCTGGATTCGACCATATTAATGACCAAAGGCGTGTATTTCTGTGTGTTATTATGTTATAATTAAGTCTATGAGTTGATATTTGATAGAGCAGTCTGACTGAGCGATGGTAGGCAGCAGCAGGCTCGTAAGCATTCATTCAAACAGCACTTTTGTGCATTTGCCAGCAGCTCTTCGCAATGCTTCAAGCATTGAGCTGTTTATGACTTCAAGCCTATCAACTCCCGAGATTAGGCTGGTGTAACCGATGTGAAATGGCTAGCTAGTTAGCGGGGTGCGCGCTAATAACGTTTCAATCGGTGACGTCACTCGCTCTGAGACTTGGAGTAGTTGTTCCCCTTGCTCTGCAAGAGCCGCGGCTTTTGTGGAGCGATGGGTAACGATGCTTCGAGGGTGGCTGTTGTCGATGTGTTCCTTGTTCGAGCCCAGGTAGGGGCGAGGAGAGGGACGGAAGCTATACTGTTACACTGGCAATACTGAAGTGCCTATAAGAACATCCAATAGTCAAAGGTATATGAAATACAAATGGTATAGAGAGAAATAGTCCTTTTAATTCCTATAATAACTACAACCTAAAACTTCTTACCTGGGAATATTGAAGACTCGTGTTAAAAGGAACCACCAGCTTTCATATGTTCTCATGTTCTGAGCAAGGAACTTAAACGTTAGCTTTTTTTACATGGCACATATTGCACTTTTACTTTCTTCTCCAACACTTTGTTTTTGCATTATTTAAACCAAATTGAACATGTTCATTATTTATTTGAGGCTAAATTGATTTTATTGATGTATTATATTAAGTTAAAATAAGTGTTCATTCAGTATTGTTGTAATGTCATTATTACAAATACATTTGAAAAAAATGGCCGATTTAATCGGTATCGGCTTTTTTGGTCCTCCAATAATCGGCATCGGTATCGGCGTTGAAAAATCATAATCGGTCGACCTCTATTCCCAACAGTCCAATATTTGATGTGACACCTGTCAACATAATCATATTGACAAAGGCTTTATAATTCAACTAATTTGCATGTGCTTGGGTGAGACAACGCAGGAGAATGTTGCATGGTCAACAGAAATTCTGGTTCGGACTAGGGGCACCGCAAACCAGAATCCTCTCGCTGACGCACACACATACACACGCAGTCAGTATACCTTGATGAGCATGATCTTGTTGTTGGTCTGGACCTGATGGAGAGAAGCCTGTCCTGTCTGGAGCTGTACTCTCTCCAGGGCTATGGACAGCTTGTCCTGCAGAAGAGGAAGAAGGGAAACAGGTCATACACGCGCACACACACACACACACACACACACACACACACACACACACACACACACACACACACACACACACACACACACACACACACACACACACACACACACACACACACACACACACACACACACACACACACACACACACAGAGACATAGTGAAGTTAAGAGAATAAAACTCATAAAACAGAGTGTGTTTCCGTTATACAGAGATTGAATTAGGCCTAACTCTCTTGTCAATAATAAGATGTACTGTTTTGGATCCTCTGTAGTCTCTCTGACAACAAGCTTAATGTAACTCATATGATCCAAGAGCATTTACAACTAACTGGACCCATTTCAACAAGTTACCCAAATGAACCCAAAGAAAGTTAGAATTTAGACGGGTAATATTTATAGAAACAGTGTGGTGACAGGTATGGCACCAAACATCCACGGCAAATAAAAAAGGTTTAATATGTCTGGGTGTCACGCCCTGACCTTAGAGATCCTTTTAATTCTCTATTTGGTTAGGTCAGGGTGTGACTAGGGTGGGCAATCTATGTTTTCTATTTCTTTGTTGGCCGGGTATGGTTCCCAATCAGAGGCAGCTGTCTATCGTTGTCTCTGATTGGGGATCATACTTAGGCAGCCTTTTTTCCACCTTAGTTTGTGGGATCTTGTTTTTGTATAGTTGCTGTGTTAGCGCTACAACACTTTACGTGTCGTTTATCTTTCTTGTTTTTTGGTGTTCATTTAATAAATTGATGATGTACGCATACCACGCTGCACCTTGGTCCGATCATTCCATCAACGAACGTGACACTGGGAACTAAGCCCTGACACCGGCATGCTGAATTCCTCTCGAAGTATAAACTCACACTGACCCGAGTGGCTGATTGAAAGGTCCTGAACAGTTATCCTGAAAAGTACTTTTTCTCTCATGGCCAATTACCAGGAAATTTGAAAAGACAAGATGAGTGGGCGGAGATCTTATATTCATAAGGTCGCCTTGACTGACAGCTCTTTGAAATACCTATGTCAAGCAACTTGGATGCAGTGAGCAGTGTTGCAGTAAAATCATCTCAAGCAAATTTGGTGATACACAAAGCAACTCAAACAACATTAAAATTGCAGCAATTATATATATACAGTACCAGTCAAAAAATGTGAAAAGCTGTCATCAAGGCAAAGGATGGCTACTTTGAAGAATCTCAAATATAAAATATATTTTGATTTGTTTAACACTTTTTTGGTTACTACATGATTCCATATGTGTTATTTCATAGTGTTGATGTCTTCACTATTATTCTACAATGTAGAAAAAAGTTATTTTTTTTTAAATCCCTTGAATGAGTAGGTGTGTCCAAACTTTTGACTGGTACTGTATATATATATATATATATTTTTTTTATACATCTCCCATTTGGCATCTCTTGTGATGCGGTTCACAGCAGCACTGACGGATGTGTTGAATATGACAACTGCGTCAAAGTTTTGAATGAGCCTCCCCCTTTTGCTCCATGCTGGCGCAAGACCTCGCTAGCAAGTAACTACCTAACACCAGAAAGACGAAAGGGGAAACATATAAGTATCTTTGCCATAGATGAATAGGGTAAACTTTCAATTATATTTGCTGACACCCTACAGTCACATTTTGGCACCAGTAGAGTAGCTATCTAGCTATATAAACCACGCCCCTCTGCAAACATGCTTTCTCCAATGTTGGTTACAAGGCAGTATTTATTTAAATTAGGTAAGATAATATCATGTTACCATTGGTGTATTATAATGAGAGTTAAGGTGATGTCACCTTGTCCCCTTCATAATGAATCCAAGTGTTTGACATGGGGAGGGGACCAGTAACTTCATGATCAAACTTGATCAATGTAGAAGCAACAGTAATTTTTAATACTTTGATCATCATAGTTTGATCTGGTTTCAATATCATCCAATTTCATGAAAAACATGATATTGACTGTTCGTGACCTTTAAAATAACTGTCATGTCAGGTAACCACGTGAAAGACCCAATTGTCTTTAAAAAAAATGTTTAAATAACACTCTTTGCTTGGGTCCAAACTTGTTAAAAAAAATATCTGATTTAATATAGTAACTTTGTCAACTTTGCAGTTTCAGATTTATGGGCAGGTTTTAGCATACCTGATGCATTCCAATGCGCCAGGTCCCTGTGACAGTGATGTATTATTAACCCATATGTATTTCTATAGCAAAACATCTATATAGGTAGATATATAAATCCAAAATATTGTTCCAACGTGTTACCTTGTAGTTCTCGAACGCCTCGTTGATGGGGATGACGTTGTGCGTCTTGTGGCCTCGTGACATCCCGCACACCAGGCAGATCGCGAGCTGATCATCTTCACAGTATAGCTTCAGCTTCTCCTCGTGTTCCTCGCAAAGGTCTGGCTCGTGGCGCTGAGAAGAACGGGTGAAACTGAAACCGGAGCTGGGCATACTGGCCCCCCGTTGTCGTTCTTCTGTATCCTCCTGCGCGCGCTCCGTGTCCCCGGGTTTCAAATCCATGGATCGGGCTCTCCTCAAGCTGTCCACGACGTTACACAGAAGCGAGTTAGGACGCAGCTTCTGAGGGCATGTCTTCCGGCACTGCGGGCAAGTCGGGTGCTCGTCGGACTTGGCCTCCCAGCACTGCGTAATGCACACACGGCAGAAGTGGTGTCCGCACTCGAGGATCACCGGCTCACGGAAGAGGTCGAGGCATACGGGACAGCTGAGCTCGCTATGTAACTCCTCAAGCGCGCTGGCATCAGTAGCCATTCCGAGCCGTCTCACTGAAGGGACAGGGGGTTGAGCTCAGAAAGTAGCTGCTTGATGCAGTGGAAAAGTTCACGTTTCCGTATTTGAGAGGGCGTGGTCTGTCTGACCTGACAGTGTCTGAGCTCCTCTGTTTCACGGAAGAGAGTGAAGACATGCGTCTACAAGTCGACAGATCCCGCTGTTAGCCGCGTACTGAACCAGGTGTCTCTCTGGCCCAGTTTCATATAGGCTCCTAGCTCCTACTTCTATTAATCCCTCAAGCGTTCATGAATCTAAAAGGGACTGGATAGTTGAAATGGAGCATCTGGGCTGTAGGAGTTGCCTAAATGTAGTGTAACTGTAATGTAAGTGTCTCCAGGGGTGAAAGTAGATATCATTTATTACGGGTATGGGACACCCAAGTGCGCGCACACATTTGTTTTATAGCCTAGGAGTGTAATCATATAGAATCCCTATTAATTTAATGAATGATCTCTGGGCCGAGTAGCCTAGGCTAACAAGTTGTCATATCACCGTTAACATGCAATTCCTTTTAACATTGGCGGCTCGTGGGTTTCAAGTTTGGGGAAGCTCATTTTCACCATAAAAAGACACCTTTATAATAAAGCATTCCATGCATCCTCGCATATGCAGACTTATGTAAGATAGCTTACTATGCCTAATGTGATGATTAGATGGGATGGTCATATTTTAGGCTAATATAACTCAAACACTCAAAAAAGACTGTTCAATGCAGTGCGTAGGGTAGACCTAGGCTATAGCCTATCAGATATATTTATTGTTGGCCTTTTATCTACACATTCCATGCAACATTTTACATGAATGGAGACATTAGCAGAATATTTTTTAATAGCCAACTACAAACATTATACGGTAGCCTACTCTGCCGACACTGCGAAATACAATATGACATACAAAAACAAGGTAAAGTGTCACTGAACCAATGATGAAGACAGTGAATATGTACACTCACTGGGGATATGTCCGATGTTCTCCACGGGTGCCAATAAGATAGGCTACTCTTTTTACAGCAAGAGTAATTTACTTTCCAAACGGTTTTTCCGCAATTGTATTCTTAAATATTGCGATATGCCTGGCTGTGTCTCTTTGCTTTTTACTGACAGTCACAGCTCAACAAACTGCTATTTGGTATTTGCCTCCCGCGCTGCCCAAATTGCGAGCCCTTCCGTCTGTATGCTATGCGATTTAAAACATTCCACAGCTTTATTTATTTATTAAAGAAGATAATGATCCTCTGTGGCCAAATCATGCTTTCTGGTATAGTAGCCTATTTTAAATGATTTTGTTTTGTGTATAGACAGGAGGAAGCTAATTAGGCTATATCATTTTGGCAGTTTTAATTCAATTGACTAGCCTTATGGACGCGCTGCCTATGCCAATGTGGCAAAAACACAACCAGTCATGTTAATATCTGATTGTTAAACAATCACCTGTAGACTACCCGCGCACATTCGTCCACTTACAAAATAACAATGCACTGTGCAACTGCAATTTCATGAATGGAGAGAGAAATGTGTTACAAAACACCTACGTGTATTGTAAAGAGATCTGTGATTGTTAGGCCTACACGTAGCCTGAATCGCGTCCACTGTTGAAGAAAATACAATAATGATTAATAGCTTGTATGTATTTTTTTCGGGATTTTGTGGTAATTGTAATAGGCTCACGTTTTACCATTACGGTGTACCCCCAATATTTATTTTAGCAGTAGGCTGGTAGGCTGTAGTAGCTTACTTTCACCCCGGAGTGTGTCAGAGGAGTCTGTGACTAGGCTTTAAACCAGGTGTTGTCCTGAGGGTTCGAAACGTTCCAGAACACTGCCTTGAAAAGCTGAGGCTGGTGAATGAGTCAGCACTCTGATTAAAGGCTTTTTGGGGAAGGAGAAGGGAAACTGATTACGCATAAACACACTTGAACCTTAACCTATATCCATCAGTAGGATGTCAGCAGCTTTCCATTCCACCAAGGGGGAACGGGAAATACCTATGGATCTTCAAATGAAACCTGCTCTCTGTCACATTTTGGGTGCCAGTAACTCTAGTTTCACTCAGTCAGCTCAGTTTCAGTGACCTGTGTGTAGATGTAATGCAGAGGCTCTTTCAATTTCTGTTCCTATGATAACCTCTATCATGTAGTGACCATGTGTGTCCCAGAAGGGCTGTGTATTTCCCAGAAGAGACTGTGGTCAGCACGGGGAAGTTCAGTTGCATCTCAAGGAAACAGAAGGGGAGGAGAGGTATCAGATGAAAGTGTCACCCTCTAAGTTTCTACTCACTGGGTATAAAAGACCTTCGAAGCTAGGTTGATAGAAGACCACTCTCCATCGATTACACAGGTGCCTCAACAGACAGTGAACAGAAGAATAGGGCTCTCTGTAGAGAATTGAACTGAACTGAGTTGGGCAGGAGTGGACTGAGCTAAACTACATTGGACGACAGTCAGTGACTAGTTTCGGCTGATAGATACACAGGCTTTTCTCTATAACACACACAGTCCAGTGCTCAGCAGGAGGATGCCTGTCTCGTGTAGGGAGGCTCTGCTCATGCTTCTAGCCAGTCTTGGAGGTCAGGTCTGGGGGGAGGTGGGTGACTTCACCCCTTGCCTCCGTTTCTTCTACATGGAGACTCCCCCAAAAGGCATGGGGGGAGAGGGGTACCAGCCCATCTGCCAGCGCTACAGGAACCAGTACCACTTTGCCAGCCTGTACCAGCACCAGCGCCGTGCCACCCTCTACTCTGCCTACATACTTACCCCTGGAGGAGGCAAACGGCCCAGGAACAAGTGGATGTATGAACCACAGGTGAGGAGTATGTCTCTGTGTGTAACTGTGCATTAAATTCAGGGTCTATTCCATTTATTCTACTCAATTCAAGAAAAAATACTATTTATAGTGTGCATGTGTATGTGTGTGTATAGGTGTGGATGTGGGCTTGTGTGAAGCCAGGAGTTCTTAGAAAAGTGGTTAAGCAGCGTGACTCCTCTCAACCAAAGCAATTAAAACAAAGTAATAGTTATGTCATCTGGGAAATATTCTGTTTCTGTTTCCCTTTTTAAATTGTGATTTCCAGGAACAAAAAGATTGGATCATAATTGAAGCTTGGAAGCTCTGTTTATGTTTTTATTTTCATGTACCCAACAGCTCAGAGTAAATACCAGTGGTAGAATTGGTTATTACAATGTAATAAGCACTGTAAAAAGATGGGGGGAAACATGTGTAAACATATACACTACCGTGTACACTACCGAGGCCCATTGTCAGCAACCATCACTCCTGTGTTCCAATGGCACGTTGTGTTAGCTAATCCAAGTTGATCATTTTAAAAGGCTAATTGATCATTAGAAAACCCTTTTGCAATTATGTTAGCACAACTGAAAACTGTTGTTCTGATTAAAGAAGCAATAAAACTGGCCTTAGACTTGTTGAGTATCTGGAGCATCAGCATTTGTGGGTTCGATTACAGGCTCAAAATGGCCAGAAACAAAGACCTTTCTTCTGAAACTTGTCAGTCTATTCTTGTTCGGAGAAATGAAGACCATTCCATGCGAGAAATTGCCAAGAAACTGAAGATCTGTTACAACGCTGTGTACTACTCCCTTCCCAGAACAGCGCAAACTGGCTCTAACCAGAAAAGAAAGAGGAGTGGGAGGCCCCGGTGCACAACTGAGCAAGAGGACAAGTACATTAGAGTGTCTAGTTTGAGAAACAGACGCCTCACAAGACCTCAACTGGCAGCTTCATTAAATAGTACCCGCAAAACACCAGTCTCAACGTCAACAGTGAAGAGGCGATGCTGATCTTCTAGGCAGAGCTGCAAAGAAAAAGCCATATCTCAGACTGGCCAATAAAAATAAAAGATTAAGATGGGCAAAAGAACACAGACACTGGTCAGAGGAGCTCTGCCAAACAGGTAAGCATCCCGGAGTCGCCTCATCACTGTTGACATTGAGACTGGTGTTTTGTGGGTTGGATTCGCTTACACAACTTATCAACTTGGATTCGCTTACACAACGTGCCATTGGAACACAGGAGTGATGGTTGCTGGTAATGGGCCTCTGTACGCCTATGTAGATATTCCATTAAAAATCAGCCGTTTCCAGCTACAATAGTCATTTACAACATTAACAATGTCCACACTGTATTTCTGATCAATTTGATGTTATTTTAATGGACAAAAAATATGCTTTTCTTTCAAAAACAAGAACATTTCTATGTGACTCCAAACTTTTGAACGGTAGTGTAGGTTGAACTAACTTTCTCTCTGTGTCGGTTATAGTCTCAGTGTTTCCTCTCTCTCTCTGTGTTCTAAGTTGGCGTTCTCCGGTGCCAGTCCAGAGATGCATAGTTTCCCGCGGCGTGGGCCCGTGGACCAGAATGTGGTGGAGAGCCAGGCGGTACTCCAGGACTACATCAACTCTTCCTACACCAAGGGTCACCTCAACCCCAGCCTGCACCACCAGGCCCCAGAGGACCGCCGGGCCACTTTCACCCTCACCAACGTGGTCCCTCAGCGGGCAGCCTCAAACTCTGGCCCCTGGGCTCAGCTGGAGGCTGAGGTGAGGGCCCGGATGGGTAACTACTGCATTGGGCCGGCGTATGTGATAACAGGGGCGTTGTCATACCTCTCTGAGCGCTGGATGGCCAACCGGGTAGCGGTGCCAGAGTACATGTGGTCTGCCTACTGCTGCCCCTCCTACAACTCTAGTCTCCCCGCCTCACAGAGACCCTACTTCCCATCATATGCTGCTGTGGGCCGGAACGACCCCCATAGTGGTGGAGAGATTGTGCCGGTGGACCCCCAGGCAAAGGCCTCGGTTCGGGGGTACGATGTGAGGCGGATGCCCCTGGACACCGTGGAGACTATTCTACAGCAGAGACTGGGCGTCCACATCAGCCTGTTTCACAATCAATGCCTGTGAGCAGGTGTGGTAGTTAGGTAATTGGCTGTTGTATGAGATGTCCCTGTTGAGTGAAAAATAAAATCTACAGTGGAACATAATATATTTGGTGATTTAAGGTCTTTGAACTAGTTTGCAGACACAGACACACAGACACACAGACACACAGACACACACACGTACGTATAGGGTGAGTATTGTGTTTGATCGCCCTCCAGTGGACTGAAATAGAACAACAGTCTCAATACACGATAGTCAAGCTCTAAAGAACAGCCAGACAGTTCATTATCCATCACAATGGATTGTGACAACCTACCCCTAAGGTTATCCACACACACACACACACACACACACACACACACACACACACACACACACACACACACACACACACACACACACACACACACACACACACACACAGCTTTCATTATGTTGCTATTGGAGTCGGTTAGTACATGAGTAGAATACCTTTTCACATGTACAGTATATACTATTTTATTAAAACGTCAAATACGCTGTCATCTTACTATGTATACTTTATAGAATAATACTATGAAATTGTAATTTAATGTTCGCACTGTACATTTGAATGTTATATTTAAGGTACTTTTCAATTAGATACAATATACATAAATATATGATAACAATGGCATATTCCACACACTGCTAACAGATTTCTATCATTTGAACTTCCCAAACCCAAAACTGTGAACGGAATTGTCTCCAAATACAAATGAAACCTTGCTCACGTGTTGTGCAGCATTTGTGTGTCAAGGTCACTGATAAATGCTGATCACATGAATTTTGACATGAGCTTGAGAAAGGGGGTGGAAATCCTCCCATAGATATATCTGTTGTGAATCTGGTTGTGACTGGAAAAAAATGCCATTGTCAAGGCAGCACTTCCTAAGGTTGTCAGACCAGGACTGGCACACTCGCTCAACTGAGTAGCTCTGCAGGTGTAAGATAAGCTGAGTAAACACTAACCACTCAACTGGTTCTTCCTGATGTTATACATTTTAAATAATAATACAAAAACTACAACATACAAACAACAAATCAACAGTATATGAGACAAGGTCCTTTATGGGCATTCCCGATCTGGTTCTTTCTTTCTTTCTTTCTCTCTCTGTGTGTGTGTGCGTGTGTGCGCGTGCACGTGCACGTGTTCCAGTTGGCTTTAAAGAAGACATACTTTTGCTGATAAAATAGCATGGGTCCTCTCATGCTAAATCAGCTTGGCAAGAAACAGGTATATCTTACTGCAGAAAGAGCACTGGTCAATTCTCCTGGGCCATTAGACAACCCTGTGGGTGGCCAAACCCCTATGTGACTGGAATGTTTTACCAATCAGAACAGAGATGCCCCAACCCAATCCAGACACCTGCCTCTCCTCTGGCCCAGCTCTTTAACCCCCCCCCCCCCCACCCCCCCTCTACGTCCACATCATGTCTGTGTCAGTTTCAGTGTCGCTCTGTCCAGATATGCTTTTCATGACTATGTACGTTGTCTGTTGATGTCAATGTCTGTAGCCATGTGAACACACTCCTCCTCCTTGATCTTACAGTCCATCCCAGAGTGTGTATGAGTGTGTTTCAGATTGTGTGTGTACAGAAGTAGGCACTAGTTCTGTAGGGAGAGAGAGGCTACATAAAGTTATTGTGTGTAATAGTGTTATTGGTCAGAGGAAGGCCCTAAAAATTGTCAAAGACTCCAGCCACACGAAGTCAGTCTGTTCTCTCTGCTACCACACGATAAGCGGTAGCCTACCGGAGCGCTAAGTCTTGGACCCAAAAAGCTCCTGAACAACTTCTGCCCCAAAGCCTTAAGACTGCTGAACAGTTCATTAAATGGCTACCCAGACTTTCTGCATTTGACCCCCTACCTACATGTACATAGTACTTCAATCAATCACCTAACCAAATCTACATGTACATATTACCTCAATCAACCACACCAACTACCTCATACTCCAGTACACTGACTCTGTACCGGTACTCCTTGTACATAGCGTGTATATAGCCTCGTTATTGTTATTTTATTGTGTTACTATTTTATTTTTATCTATTTATAAATGTTCTTACTTTTAACTGCATTGTTGGGAAAAGACTCGTGAGTAAGCATTTCATGGTAAAGTCTACACTTGTATTCAGCGCATTTGATGAATAAAATGTGATTTGATTTGATTTGGACAGGAGGGGTAGCCAACTCCCTTCTCTCAGTAGCAAACAAGTACAGTATGAGAGACAGCTGACACATACTGAATGGTCTGAGGGGTGTTTTACACAGATCTTCTGGATTCACCTGCTCCTCTACATGATTCACAGCAGAGTCTTCAGCCGGTGTTGGCTTCTCATAGAGCTCAGCATCATCAACCTGAAACACAACAGTTAACACTGCATCACAACGTCTCTGGAACTGTATTCTGCATCTGTAAAGGCTTTTATTCTGGTATCGGAACAGTCCTTGCCCCCCTGATGACCTCACCTCTCTGTTAATGATGACATGCCACGCTCCTTTTCTCTCATCCAGCTGGATGTTGCTAGGGGGCCACACGGGTCACATGACTTGACCCGGTTCTTTTTCCGGAGGTAAGAGAGGGCAGTCCATAACCTGTTCATTGTCACTAGGCTCCCTTGAAACCACTGAGCTACAGGAAGGGATGGAGGGAGATGAGAAGGGGAAAGTATCAATTTGACTAGATTTGTTAGAAGTTCATTAGGATGACTCCTGTCCAAACTGGTGCATGTGCATCCTTGAGTAGCCATGAGGCCCAATCTCACAATATCAATCTGAAATCGAGATGTATTGGATTCTGTAAAGCTGCAATGCAAGAAATGTACGTTTTGATTGAACAGCCTCTGTCATGAAAGTGACCCACTGGGCACAGACCGCATTTTTTGTCTAGTTTCGATTTACATTTGGAGTTGTCAACTAACGTTAATTCAATGTGAAGTCAACAAAAAATGTCACCATGTCATTGGATTTAGGTTAAAAGTTGGGTGAAAAAAAGGTGAAATTCCCTTTACGTTGATGACTTTTTGCAAATCCAATCAGTTTTCCACATTGATTCTATATCATCACATTTCATATTTTTGTTGAAATGACATGGAAACAACGTTGATTGAGACAGTTTTTGCCCAGTGGGGAGCTGCAAGTTTCTCTGGTGGTGGTTACACTGTTACAACTACTTTGCTGGCATGATGTTTGGTTCAACTGTTCATTCCACTGCATCGCAAGTCCCGCAAGTCTCTTCCTCGCCTTCAGGGCTTCGTTTTCGGCCTTGACACGGCTGATCTCCATTTGAAACTCCCACACGCTTGACCAGGGGCGTCATGTACCTAGTCCCTGCCGCTGAAAAACATCCCCACAGCATGATGCTGCCACCACCATGCTTCACCGTAGGGATGGTTCCAGGTTTCCTCCAGACGTGACGCTTGGCATTCAGGCCAAAGAGTTCAACCTTGGTTTCATCAGACCAGAGAATCTTGTTTCTTATGGTCTGAGAGTCCTTTAGGTGTCAATTTGCAAACTCCAAGTGGGCTGTCATGTGCCTTTTACTGAGGAGTGGCTATCATCTGACCACTCTACCATAAAGGCCTGATTGGTGGAGTGCTGCAGAGATGGTTGTCCTTCTGGAAGTTTGTCTCATCTCCACAGAGGAACTCTGGAGCTCTGTCAGAGTGACCATCAGGTTCTTGGTGACCAAGGCCCTTCTCCCCCACAGTTTGGCCGGGCAGCCAGCTCTAGGAAGAGTCTTAGTGGTTCCAAACGTCTTAAGAATGATGGAGGCCACTGTGTTCTTGGGGACCCTCAATGCTGCAGAAATGTTTTGGTACCCTTCCCCAGATCTGTGACTCGACACAATCCTGTCTCGGAGCTCTACGGACAATTCCTTCGACCTCATGGCTTGGTTTTTGCTCTGACATCCACTGTTAACTGTGGGACTTTATATAGACAGGTGTGTGCCTTTCCAAATCATGTCAGAACAATTGAATTTACCACAGGTGGAAGTTGTAGAAACATGTCAAGGATGATCAATGGAAACAGGATGCACCTGAGCTCAATTTCTAGTCTCATAGCAAAGGGTCTGAAAACGTATGTAAATGTTTTTTTTTTTTTTTACGATATTTGATTTTTTTTTTAATAAACGGTTTTTGCTTTGTTATTATTGGATATTGTGTGTATATTGATGAGGAAAAACATTTATTTTATACATTTTAGAATAAGTCTGTAACGTAACAAAATGTGGAAAAGTGAAGGGGTCTGAATACTTTCAGAATGCAATGTGTATGGAAGTAGTTTAGTGCCCATAAAAGGGGTTAAAAATTTGTCCAAAAATATATAAATAATTCCCTGATCTTTCTTACAGTTCAAGTCGTAAGTTTACATACACTTAGGTTGGAGTCATTAAAACTTGTTTTTCAACCACTCCACAAATGTCTTGTTAACAAACTATAGTTTTGGCAAGTCGGTTAGGACATCTACATTGTGCATGACACAAGTCATTTTCCCAGCAATTGTTTACAGACAGATTATTTCACTTATAATTCACTGTATCACAATTCCAGTGGGTCAGAAGTTTACATTCACTAAGTTGACTGTGTCTTTAAACAGCTTGGCTTTAAACCATTTTCAGAAAATTATGTCATGGCTTTAGAAGCTTCTGATCAGATAATTGACATAATTTGAGTCAATTGGAGGTGTACCTGTGGATGTATTTCAAGGCCTACCTTCAAACTCAGTACCTCTTTGCTTGACATCATGGGAAAATCAAAAGAAATCAGCCAAGACCTCAGAAAAAAAATTGTAGACCTCCACAAGTCTGCTTCATCCTTGGGAGCAATTTCCAAATGCCTGAAGGTACTGCATTCATCTCTACAAACAATAGTACGCAAGTATAAACACCATGGGACCACGCAGCCGTCATACCACTCAGGAAGGAGACACGTTCTGTCTCCTAGAGATGAACATACTTTGGTGTGAAAAGTGCAAATCAATCCCAGAACAACAGCAAAGGACCTTGTGAAGATGCTGGAGGAAACAGGTACATAGTATCTATATCCATAGCAAAACAAGTCCTATATCGACAACCTGAAAGGCTGCTTAGCAAGGAAGAAGCCACTGCTCCAAAACCGCCATAAAAAAGCCAGACTACGTTTTGCAACTGCACATGGGAACAAAGATCGTACTTTTTGGAGAAATGTTCTCTGGTCTGATGAAACAAAAATAGAACTGTTTGGCCATAATGACCATTGTTATGTTTGGAGGAAAAAGGGGGATGCTTGCAAGCCGAAGAACACCAACCCAACCGTGAAGCACGGGGGTGGCAGCATCATGTTGTGGGGGTGCTTTGCTGCAGGAGGGACTGGTGTACTTCACAAAATAGATGGCGTCATGAGGAGGGAAAATTATGTGGATATATTGAAGCAACATCTCAAGACATCAGTCAAGAAGTTAAAGCTTGGTTCGCAAATGGGTCTTCCAAATGGATAATGACCCCAAGCATACTTCCAAAGTTGTGGCAAAATGGCTTAAGGACAACAAAGTCAAGGTATTGGAGTGGCCATCACAAAGCCATGACCTCAATCCTATAGAAATTGTGTGGGCAGAACTGAAAAAGCGTGTGCGAGCAAGGAGGCCTACAAACCTGACTCAGTTACACCAGCTCTGTCAGGAGGAATGTGCCAAAATTCACCCAACTTATTGTGGGAAGCTTGTGGAAGGCTACCCGAAACGTTTCACCCAAGTTAAACAAATTAAAGGCAATGCTACCAAATACTAATTGAGTGTATGTAAACTTCTGACCCACTGGGAATGTGATGAAAGAAATAAAAGCTGAAATAAATCATTCTCTCTACTATTATTCTGACATTTCACATTCTTAAAATAAAGTGGTGATCCTAACTGAAATAGAGAATTTTTACTTGGATTCAGGAATTGTGAAAAACTGAGTTTAAATGTATTTGGCTAAGGTGTATGTAAACTTCCGACTTCAACTGTATATCTCTCAGATATAGGACAGACACTTCATCAAAGGGGTCCTAAAATTCAAAATCAAATACTTAAACGTTCCTTGGTTTTACCATCTCTAGGGTGTTAAAAAATGGTTTATTTTTCTGCATATCTAAGCATTGGCCTATCTCTTGAGCTGTCTGTATTTCCTGACTGGAAACTAATGCTTCTCTGCATCTCTGCTAAAATCTGGGTTAGCAATTGAAAGGAATGTGAGTCTTATTCAGTACATTTAGTAATTGCTTGCTTTTCTAAAGTCTGCCACCCTTGCCAACAGGCATGCCAGCTAAGATAGTTAGACTAGCTAGCTACTACTACTAACATTGATAGTCTGAAATGGCTTCTTGGTAGCTAGTTTTGAGGTTGGGGGATTCGGAACCTATCTGGGCTAGCTAAAGCCTACTTCATAAAATTTCTAGGCGGCTAGTAGTATTACAGAAAAAATAAATACAAATACATATATTTGTAAACAGGTCAAATCTGAGGTGGCACGTGCCCCTCGTGCCCCCTTTGGGCATGATGCCTCTGCACTTGACTTGTACAGTTTGAGAATCTCACCCACCTTGGTCTTGAACAAAACATGATTAAAGCAAGCTGTGAAAGTCAGGGGCACAGCTTTCACTGTGATACCAAAAACAGCATCGGTGTGCTTTAGGACCATTCGTATGCCTCAGAGCGGTCGAGTAGACTGTTTGGAGGTTTCTGCCGGCGGACAAAGGCAAAGCTTCTGAAAGGCTGGCTGGACCAGCACGGCAGGTTTGAACAGAGGCAGCTGCTGTCAGTCTGTATGTGTTGCACTCTTTCTCCAAGTTGTAAAAGCAAGCAGAGCAGAAAATGACAACTCTTTAGTTGACTGATGTACGTAGCTGGCTGTTTAACTTAACAGAAAAAAAAAACGAAACTAGTGGTTATTCCCAGTGCAGGGCTAGTAGTGTAAATTATATGCAATGTTAACTAATGTTTCATCCCTTCTTGACTAAGGTGAATTAATTAGCTTGCTAGTTGCTACCACAGCCAGTTTACCTATAGCCTGTAGCTATCTGTCAGATAGCAATATGAGGTTTCTATTATTACTATCTAACAGCTGTTGTTTGTTTGTTGATTTGTAGCCTTTTTGTCCCGTTCAAACAGAAGTAAATTAGCTTAGCTAGCTTTCGCCTGTTGATGTACCATTAGAGAGAGAGAGAGCTGGCCAAAAGTATGTATTATTTTTCCCTCATTCACACTAGACCTGAATCAAATGATGAAACCAGTGGCCAAACGATTGAAGATGGATAATTCTGACTTTTGTTTGTGCAATGTGAGTTTTCATTAGAGTCAGTATAGCAATGTAACGTTATTAATTTGTCAGTTTCCTTATCTAATTCCCTACTTTTCACACTGACACAGTAATAAACAGCTCTACAGGCTTCACTGTCATGGTGCACCGTCCGTACACAACACTATGCTCATCTTGTCTTAGCAGGGTCAGATGGTGACGGGTCTCAGCAGGGTCAGGCAGCCAGGGAAGACCAGTCTGTAACGGAGCTGAGGTGAATTTCTGCAGATACAACATGTTATTCTCTCTGTGCAGCAAACACAGGACAAGCCAGATGCTTCAAAGATTGAAACTATTTTAAGGCAGTCTGACAAACCTCCAAACTGTAACAAGGGTTGATAAAGCCTTTTCTCAATGACACAAAGCATGTAAAACAAAAATGTGAGGCGGACCTGGTAGAAGCTATTGATGATGATGAATGAATACAGATACAGTGGGGAGAACAAGTATTTGATATACTGCTGATTTTGCAGGTTTTCCTACTTACAAAGCATGTAGAGGTCTGTAATTTTTATCATAGGTACACTTCAACTGTGAGAGACAACTGTGAGAGACAGTTGTGAGAGACAGTAAAACAAAAATCCAGAAAATCACATTGTATGATTTTTAAGTAATTAATTTGCATTTTATTGCATGACATAAGTATTTGATCACCTACTAACCAGTAAGAATTCCGGCTCTCACAGACCTGCTAGTTTTTCTTTAAGAAGCCCTCCTGTTCTCCACTCATTACCTGTATTAACCTCACCTGTTTGAACTCGTTACCTGTATAAAAGACACCTGTCCACACACTCAATCAAACAGACTCCAACCTCTCCACAATGGCCAAGACCAGAGAGCTGTGTAAGGACATCAGGGATAAAATTGTAGCCCTGCACAAGGCTGGGATGGGCTACAGGACAATAGGCAAGCAGCTTGGTGAGAAGGCAACAACTGTTGGCGCAATTATTAGAAAATGGAAGAAGTTCAAGATGACGGTCAATCACCCTCGGTCTGGGGCTCCATGCAAGATCTCACCTCGTGGGGCATCAATGATCATGAGGAAGGTGAGGGATCAGCCCAGAACTACACGGCAGGACCTGGTCAATGACCTGAAGAGAGCTGGGACCACAGTCCCAAAGAAAACCATTAGTAACACACTACGCCGTCATGGATTAAAATCCTGCATCGTACGCAAGGTCCCCCTGCTCAAGCCAGCGCATGTCCAGGCCCGTCTGAAGTTTGCCAATGACCATCTGGATGATCCAGAGGAGGAATGGGAGAAGGTCATGTGGTCTGATGAGACAAAAATAGAGCTTTTTGGTCTAAACTCCACTCGCCGTGTTTGGAGGAAGAAGAAGGATGAGTACAACCCCAAGAACACCATCCCAACCGTGAAGCATGGAGGTGGAAACATCATTCTTTGGGGATGCTTTTCTGCAAAGGGGACAGGACGACTGCACCGTATTGAGGGGAGGATGGATGGGGCCATGTATCGTGAGATCTTGGCCAACAACCTCCTTCCCTCAGTAAGAGCATTGAAGATGGGTCGTGGCTGGGTCTTTCAGCATGACAACGACCCGAAACACACAGCCAGGGCAACTAAGGAGTGGCTCCGTAAGAAGCATCTCAAGGTCCTGGAGTGGCCTAGAAAGTCTTTGGAGGGAGCTGAAAGTCCATATTGCCCAGCGACAGCCCCAAAACCTGAAGGATCTGGAGAAGGTCTGTATGGAGGAGTGGGCCAAAATCCCTGCTGCAGTGTGTGCAAACCTGGTCAAGAACTACAGGAAACGTATGATCTCTGTAATTGCAAACAAAGGTTTCTGTACCAAATATTAAGTTCTGCTTTTCTGATGTATCAAATACTTATGTCATGCAATAAAAGGCAAATTAATTACTGTGGGAATTATTGAGAATATGTTTTGCTTGCTATGCAGGCTTGTGTTTGAGCTAAAGCTGACAAGTTGTGCATCATATAGTGTGTTGTGTGTAACGGATGTGAAATGGCTAGCTAGTTAGCGGGTACGCGCTAGTAGCATTTCAATCAGTTACGTCACTTGCTCTGAAACCTAGAAGTAGTGTTGCCGTGGCCTTTGTGGAGCGATGGGTAACGATGCTTCGTGGGTGACCATTGTTGATGTGTGCAGAAGGTCCCTGGTTCGCGCCCGTGTCGGGGCGAGGGGACGGTTTAAAGTTATACTGTTACATTGATGCTGTTGAGCCGGATCACTGGTTGCTGCGGGAAAAGGAGGAGGTTGAAAGGGGGGTGAGTGTAACGGATGTGAAATGGCTAGCTAGTTAGCGGGTACGCGCTAGTAGCGTTTCAATCAGTTACGTCACTTGCTCTGAAACCTAGATGTAGTGTTGCCCCTTGCTCTGCAAGGGCCGCGGCTTTTGTGGAGCGATGGGTAACGACGCTTCGTGGGTGACAGTTGGTGATGTGTGCAGAGGGTCCCTGGTTCGAGCCCGGGTATGGGCGAGGGGACGGACTAAAGTTATACTGTTACATGTGCACCATATAGTGTGACTAGCTGAAAGGTTGTGGTTAAGCTTGGGCAAACGGTGTTTTGAGCCATTGACACGTGCATAAAAGAAGTGTTGCAAATAGTCAATTTTAGGTTGGAACACAACAACAGGAACTGAGCCTGCGGCCGCAGTCTCTAGGGTGCGTTCACATAGATGATCTGCACAGCAACAACTATTTCTGTCAACTGGAGCGCCTGGGGGCTGGGACCAGCCTGTGCGCCAACGATAGGCTGAGTAAGTCTAAACCACACTCAGCCTCTACTCTGATAGGCCAGTTCAGAAGCGGGAATTATTTCTGTCAGAGTATTTGAGAAGCATCTTGTTAGGAACAGACCAGTTCTCTGTTTTGCCCTGCGTGGTGTTACAGTGAACCTGTATATACGAAGATTGCATTTACCATTTATCGCTTGACTATAATAAAAAGACATAGAACATATTTAGTGACTCCGTGTCGCAGTCTATCCTGATACCAGATTCGATTGACGCAACCTAACATTACTTAAAAATCATACAATGTGATTTTCTGGATTTTTGTTTTAGATTCTGTCTCTCACAGTTGAAGTGTACCTATGATAAAAATTACAGACCTCTACATGCTTTGTAAGTAGGAAAACCTGCAAAATCGGCAGTGTATCAAATGCTTATTCTCCCCACTGTATGTTTGAATGCTCGGTCATGTTCATATAACCTCAGACATAAATTACTGCAGTAATGTACTAAACTCAGCAAAAAAAGAAACATCCTCTCACTGTCAACTACATTCATTTTCAGCAAACTTAACATTTGTAAATATTTGTATGAACATAACAAGATTCAACAACTGAGACATAAACTGAACAAGTTCCACAGACATGTGACTAACAGAAATGGAATAATGTGTCCCTGAACAAAGTAAGAGTCAGTATCTGGTGTGGCCACCAGCTGCATTAAGTACTGCAGTGCATCTCCTTCTCATGGACTGCACCAGATTTGCCAGTTCTTGCTGTGAGATGTTACCCCACTCTTCCACCAAGGCACCTGCAAGCTCCCGGACATTTCTGGGGGGAATGGCCCTAGCCCTCACCCTCCGATCCAACAGGTCCCAGATGTGCTCAATGGGATTGAGATCCGGGCTCTTTGCTGGCCATGGCAGAACACTGACATTCCTGTCTTGCAGGAAATCACGCACAGAACGAGCAGTATGGCTGGTGGCAATGTCATGCTGGAGGGTCATGTCAGGATGTGCCTACGGGAAGGGTACCACATGAGGGAGGAGGATATCTTCCCTGTAACGCATAGCACTGAGATTGCCTGCAATGCCAACAAGCTCAGTCCGATGATGCTGTGACACACCGCCCCAGACCATGACGGACCCTCCACCGCCAAATCGATCCCGCTCCAGAGTACAGGCCTTGGTGTAACGCTCATTCCTTCGACGATAAACGTGAATCCGACCCCTGGTGAGACAAAACCGTGACTCGTCAGTGAAGAGAACCTTTTGCCAGTCCTTTCTGGTCCAGCAACGGTGGGTTTGTGCCCATAGGCGATGTTGTTGACGGTGATGTCTGGTGAGGACCTGCCTTACAACAGACCTACAAGCCCTCAGTCTAGCCTCTCTCAGCCTGTTGCGGACAGTCTGAGCACTGATGGAGGGATTGTGCGTTTCTGGTGCCATCTTGTACCTGTCCCATAGGTGTGATGTTCAGATGTACCAATCCTGTGCAGGTGTTGTTACACGTGGTCTGCCACTGCGAGGATGATCAGCTGTCCGTCCTGTCTCCCTGTAGCGCTGTCTTAGGCGTCTCACAGTACGGACATTGCAATTTATTGCCCTGGCCACATCTGCATTCCTTATGCCTCCTTGCAGCATGGCTAAGGCACGTTCACGCAGATGAGCAGGGACCCTGGGCATCCTTCTTTTGGTGTTTTTCAGAGTCAGTAGAAAGGCCTCTTTAGTGTCCTAAGTTTTCATAACTGTGACCTTAATTGCCTACCGTCTGTAAGCTGTTAGTGTCTTAACGACCGTTCCACAGGTGCATGTTCATTAATTGTTTATGGTTCATTAAACAAGCATGGGGAACAGTGTCTCAACCCTTTACAATGAAGATCTGTGAAGTTATTTGGATTTTTACGAATTATCTTTGAAAGACAGGGTCCTGAAAAGGGGACGTTTCTTTTTTTGCTGAGTTTATATGCCAGTGTAACTTAATTACATGCACTTAGAAATGTCATTCCTCTGCCGGATGTGTAAAACACAAAATTAGACATATTTACATATGTTATGGTATTGTGAAGACTGGCTGAATTCTGACAGAGTATGTCTTTCAGAGTATGTCAGAGTCTCCCTTCTCCCTGTTTTTGTTTGCTTGTGAATGTTGATACTGGAGACTGTTATCAAACAAAACTGTGTAACCAAGCATCTAAGAAATGCATTGCCATTAATTCAAAGGTTGGTTGTCCTCTTACAATGGATGGCAGAAATGTCAAGTTATATATCACTAGATTTGCCGTATTATAAGATTAAGGGTATACTGGGCAACTTTCATAAGGTCTGGATGCCTTATATGGAATACAGTACGACAAAAGGAGTCTATATTGAAAACATGCCCATGTCAGGGGAGATATCCATTTAGGCAATCCATAGCTGGGGGCTGCTCAGTCCTAGCCCTGGGGGTCTACCATCCTGTGGGTTGTCACTCTGGCCTTAGCATAACACACCCAAAACCAATAATGAATGTTTCACTAAGATCCTAAAGCTGAGTGGGGTGTGTTGGGTTGGGGTGCTGCATGGTGGTGGACCACTAGAAGTGGTGGAAATAGTACCAAATTGTCATACTTGAGCAAAAGTATAGATACCTTAATAAAAAGTTACTCAAGTAAAAGTGAAAGTCAGCCAGTAAAATACTACTTGAGTAAAAGTCTAAAAGTATTTGGTTTTAAATATACTTAAGTATCAAAAGTACATGTAAATGCTAAAATATACTTAAGTATCAAAAGAAAAGTAAAAGTATAAATCATTTAAAATTCCAAATATTAAGCAGAGCAGAGGGCACCAATTTCTTGTTTTAAAAATGTACGGATAGCCAGGGGAACACTCCAACACTCCAACATTATTTACAAAAGATGCATTTGTGTTTAGTGAGTCCGCCAGCCCAGAGGCAGTAGCGATGACCAAGTCTTTTCTTTATACGTGAGTGAATTTGACAATTTTCCTGTCCTGCTAAGCATTCAAAATGTAATGAGTACTTTTGGTTGTCAGGGAAAATGTATGGAGTAAAAAGTACAATATTTTCTTTAGGAATGTAGTGAAGTAAAAGTAAAAGTAGTCAAAAAAATAAATAGTAAAGTACAGATACCCCAAGAAACGAATTAAGTAGTAATTTAAAGTACTTTTACCTAAGTACTTTACACCACTGAACCCTAGGGACAGGACGGGGCAACCCAGCTATTTTGAGTGCAAGTAAAAAGAGCTCTACAGTACTATTAGGCCAATGAGATTAATTATATGATGTCCTGTTTCTGTGTGTTAATGTACATGTGTTTTTTTTTTTTTTTTTTTTCACTTTTGTTTCCAAACCTTTCCCGTATGAATATTTTTTTTGTATTTTTTAAGTGGGAAAAATGTTTTGGGAGAGTTGAGGTATTGACTAGATTGGTGGGGGTCGGGCGTGCAGGTGTCTCGTGCTTGCTGGGCGGTCTGGCTGAAATTTGATATAGATGTCTTAATAAACACAATCAAATGTCTTTATACATGATTTTTTAAAGAGTTGTTTGATTTGTTAGGCTATTGGTTAAAGGTGCAACACAACATTGATTTTTGAATTACCATTGATCTAGTTCAGTCTTATCGATTACTTAAACATATTTAACAATGATCTCTTACCTAGCTTTTTGAATACTTTTTGTTGTTCTAAATACAGACAGCTAGAAGGACCATGGGTCATATTGGATTGTGTAGAAATGCAGGAAATTAGCTTTATATGCCTGCAAAAAATCTGGGGGAGGACCCCCAGACCCCTAATCAATGAGAGGTCAGATACGTGTGGGAACAACAGGCCATAGAGATAGATAGAGGACTCATCTTTGTATCCGTGCCATTATGGTGTCTGTGACAGCATGGGCAGTGTCATTGAGGTGATCTCAATTTTGAAGTTCTCAATTTTCTTCCTCAAGATTGTCTGATCCCTCCTGATGACTCGGTTGGACATGAAGTTGGAAGTCCTACCCAGTTGACTACATTAAAATGGTGAAAGCCCTCAAAGTAGGTCTTCACGGATCCACCTGTACCCGGAAACCCGATCCAGAATTCTGGGTAGGATCTGATATGACTGTCACAGGTTTCGAGTATGTGTCATTTTAACTGACTTGTCCGGAAGGAACAGTACAGGTCCAAACACGACTGCTACAGCAGTAAAGAGATAGACATTTGATAATTTTTGCTGCTGCTCTTGCTTTTCACGAGAGTGGAGCGTGTAGCTTGTTGCTGTTGTCCAATCATCAATAAGCTACTGTCATAGAGCCTCCGTTTGTGGCAAAAGTTAGGATATATCTAATCAATGGAATTCAAATGACAGAATTAAAAGTTAAAGAAGGATAGGCTACAACGACCAAGAGCCAACAGTTAGGCTGCTACTTAATATTTGAATGGAGTTATTTATAACTGTAGGATGAGAAAGTGCATGCATTGCAGCCTCAATTAGCCTAGCTAGCTAACATTAGCTATCTTAACTAGCTTCTCCCGGTTTGCTGCAGTCAACACAGGTACTACGTAATCATATTTCATGATAAATAAACTAGCTATGGCAGTTATTAGTCTACTATGGCACGAGTCGGCTTGGTTGGTTGCGGTCTCTCGTCTCTTCCTCCCTCCTCCCAGTGTCAAAGTACGTCGCTCCCCTGCCTGCTAGAGCCGCCCATTTTTCTCCCTCTCGCGCTTTATCAGCTCTGGTTAATAAAGTAGGTTAACAAATATATATATTTTTGGGCTGCTTCCCTTACTCGGACCAGGTCGGGATCCGACCAGATCTATACGGAAAGGGTGTAGTTGTCCTCGGGTTCATTCAGAACGGGTCTCTATATAAAAAAATATAAAACATTTATGCCTATTGGATCCTGGTGGGAAAGCCCCAAGTCGATTGCGGAACGGTTCCACCTTTTTGGACCGGTAAAGACCTCAATGGCAATGTCCGTGCTAAAACAGGTTATATCCATGATGAGTCCTCCATCTATCTCTATGACAACAGGCACAACTCTTTAAGTCTTATTTTGTGCCATGTGCGTTCATTTACATCAGTGCGTTCATAAGAACCTAACCACTACGAAACTTCTATTCAATCAAATAATCTTCATGTAGCAAATGAGCAATTACATTTTTTCTGTACAAAATTTGACACTCATTGACCTCCATACAAAACTTCCTTACTTCTTGGGCAGATTTTTGGCAGAGTAAAACTTTTCGCGTCGCCTCTTCCTCTCTGGTAGAAGACACTTCGAAGTACTCAGAAATAGAGAAATGTGTCCGGAAATCTGACAACACCTTGTGTGAATGTTTGAGACATAACTAAACTACACAATTGTCTAGCTGAAAACAAACACTTAGCACTTGACAGTATATAAAAGGAGACCATTGGTCACTGAATAGTCAAATGTTTATTCCTGATGGATAATACTGAAAAACAAATAGTACAAAATACCAAATTGTTATTATCATTGATAGTCAAGATAAACAAGGTCATGATTGATGTTCAGTGAAAATACTAATTTCTTATAGTAAAAGATACAATGTATTGAGAAACATAAATAAAAGCACAGGTTTCTCTGTGCACAATTAGACAGTTCATTTCAACCTGTCCCTGGATGACCAGCATGGTCTTTGTTCCTCTTTTTTGGAGTAGGTAGAATGTGTCCAACAACTGATACAAGGTCAGAGCTTTACAGATTTCTAATGGTCAACTTTGGGATTGAGGCTAGGGTAAAATTATCTTATGTTGATCTTATCTCTGATTAGGGAGCAACTTCTACCTTAGTCAGCAATTTCAACTTTCCCTCTCCAAAGAAATCATGGAAAATATCAATTATCAAACGTATCAGAATTTTATGAAAAGCACTCGTGGTTTTTTAACTGCTCTGGTTCGCTGAAGTTCTTTCCACACTGGGAGCACTGGTGAGCGCTGCCGGCCTTGTCTCTGTCTCCACTGTGGATCAGCTGGTGTCTTTTCAGGTACTCTACCCTGCTGAAGCGCTTCCCGCACGCCTCGCACCCGTACGGACGCTCGCCTGTGTGAATCCGCTGGTGCCTCTCCAGGTTGCCTAGGCGACTGAAGCTCCTCCCACACTGCTGGCAGCAGTGCTGCCTCTCTCCAGTGTGAACCACCTGGTGCCTCTCCAGCGAGCGAGAGTGGGTGAAGCCCTTCCCACAGAGCTCGCAGCGGTGGGGCCGTTCGGCCGCGCACACACACTCATGGTTCTTCAGGGCCCAGGCATGGCTAAAGGCGTGGCCGCACGAGGCGCAGGGGAACAGGGTGTTCTCCGTCCCTCCTTCCTGCAGGTGGGCGTCCCCCAGGGGGCAAGGGTGCTCTTCCAGCTCAGCCTCGTTGGCGAAGCCCCCGCCGCACTGCATGCAGAAATGCATCAGGTCCCCTGTCTCCTCCTCACCACTGTCATCCACGCTACCCGGAGCAGACAGGTGATGTAGGCCCTCGTCTGAGCCTCCCTGCTCCCCCATCCCCTCACCGTCCCTCAGCCTCTTGGGCCAGCGTGGCTGCAGCTCTCCTCCAGCCCCCATTGGCAGTGACCCCTGTAATTCCTTCAGACGGGCACCATGAACCTGCAGGGCATCACCATAGTCCCTCTCGGAGGCTGTGGGACTCTCCAGCTCCCCCTTCTGTTCCAGCCCATCCAGACCAATGTACTTCTGGCCCAGTCTGAACTCACTGTCTGCCACTACTACCGGGTCAGGGGTCCTGGAGCCATGGTTGGAGCCTGCTGTGGGGGGGATCTTCAGGCCTGCCTGCTCGCGCCCCCTCTCCGCCCTCAGGGCCGTCTCCAGCCCACTCAGGTCCACCACGCTCAGCGCCCCCTCTGACACCTCCGTTGGAGGGGACCCCACGTCCCACTCCTCCTCATCCCCCTCTTCAGGCCTCACGGCTGGGGGCCTCTTCAGGGCCACAGGGCTGAGCTCCATGTCTCCTACTGGGCCGAGAGAAGGAGAGTGAGAGTCTGTTAGAGGAGCAGTACTATGAGGGTGTATGCAAACATATTGTACTGCAGGCACTTAAGAAAACCCCAATGTGAACACAGTGAAGTTATCACTATCCAGGAGGTGTGGTCATCATGGTTTTGGTTCTGAGCTTTCAGCTGGAGACAGTACCTTCGCTGTGGGTTCTGGATCCATGGCAGTTCTGGTTGGGTGGGTCCATCTTCAGGGCTTCCTTGATCAGCCGCAGAGACGCAGGCTGGTAACCCCCATCCACCATGTCACCGGACTACAGACAGAGCAAAAATAACTACATTACCCACCAGTACAGCCCCATAGACTTTGATTTTTCAACGCCGATACCGATTATTGGGGGACCCAAAAAAGCCGATACCGATTAATCGGCCAATTTATTTTATTTATTTGTAATAATGACAATTACAACAATACTGAAGGAACACTTTTATTTTACCTTAATATAATACATCAATAAAATCAATTTAGCCTCAAATAAATAATGAAACATGTTCAATTTGGTTTAAATAATGCAAAAACAAAGTGTTGGAGAAGAAAGTAAAAGTGCAATATGTGCCATGTAAAAAAGCTAACGTTTAAGTTCCTTGCTCAGAACATGAGAACATATGAAAGCTGGTGGTTCCTTTTAACATGAGTCTTCAATATTCCCAGGTAAGAAGTTTAAGGTTGTAGTTATTATAGGAATTAAAAGGACTATTTCTCTCTATACCATTTGTATTTCATATACCTTTGACTATTGGATGTTCTTATAGGCACTTTAGTATTGCCAGTGTAACAGTATAGCTTCCGTCCCTCTCCTCGCCCCTACCTGGGCTCGAACCAGGAACACATCGACAACAGCCACTCTCGAAGCATTGTTACCCATCGCTCCACAAAAGCCGCAGCCCTTGCAGAGCGAGGGGAACAACTACTCCAAGTCTCAGAGCGAGTGACGTCACCGATTGAAACGCTATTAGCGCGCACCCCGCTAACTAGCTAGCCATTTCACATCGGTTACACTAGCCTAATCTCGGGAGTTGATAGGCTTGAAGTCATAAACAGCTCAATGCTTGAAGCATTGCAAAGAGCTGCTGGCAAACGCACAAAAGTGCTGTTTGAATGAATGCTTACGAGCCTGCTGCTGCCTACCATCGCTCAGTCAGACTGCTCTATCAAATATCAAATCATAGACTTAATTATAACATAATAACACACAGAAATACGAGCCTTTGGTCATTAATATGGTCGAATCCGGAAACTATCATTTTGAAAACAAATGTTTATTATTTCAGTGAAATACGGAACCGTTCCGTATTTTATCTAACGGGTGGCATCCCTAAGTCTAAATATTGCTGTTACATTGTACAACCTTCAATGTTATGTCATAATTATGTACAATTCTGGCAAATTAATTACGGTCTTTGTTAGGAATAAATGGAATTCACACAGTTCGCAACGAGCCAGGCGGCCCAAACTGCTGCATATACCCTGACTGCTTGCACGGAACGCAAGAGAAGTGACACAATTTCCCTAATTATAAGAAATTCATGTTAGCAGGCAATATTAACTAAATATGCAGGTTTAAAAATATATACTTGTGTATTGATTTTTAAGAAAGGCATTGATGTTTATGGTTAGGTTTGGTGCAACGACAATGCTAAATCATCACCCGTTTGGCGAAGTAGGCTGTGATTCGATCAGAAATTAACAGGCACCGCATCGATTATATGCAATGCAGGACACGCTAGATAAACTAGTAATATCATCAACCATGTGTAGTTAACTATTGATTATGTGAAGATTGATTGTTTTTTACAAGTTTAATGCTAGCTAGCAACTTACCTTGGCTTCTTGCTGCCCTCGCGTAACAGGTAGTCAGCCTGCCATGCAGGCTCCTCGTGGAGTGCAATGTAAGGCAGGTGGTTAGAGCGTTAGACTAGTAACCGGAAGGTTGCAAAAACGAATCCCCGAGCTGACAAGGTAAAAATCTGTCGTTCTGCCCCATGAACAAGGCAGTTAACCCACCGTTCCTAGGCCGTCATTGAAAATAAGAATGTGTTCTTAACTGACTTGCCTAGTTAAATAAAGGTGTAAAAAAAATATATATATCAGCCAAATCGGTGTCCAAAAATACCGATTTCCGATTGTTATGAAAACTTGAAATCGGCCCTAATTAAATCGGCCATTCCGATTAATCGGTCGACCTCTAGTTCGCGCCCAAAATTATATTCATGTATAGGGTCTACAACGCTCTGCACTTAACATTGACTGCCCTACTGAACAAGTGCTTGAGCTACTTCTGCAGTTGAATATCAAATCAGTGGCTTTCCATCATCCACGCCATCTACCAGACCACTGCTGCAGTGTGTCTCATTGACTCAGAAAACAGCAGTTTAACAACAGTCTCACCACACACAGATGATACACACTGTTATTTTTTGTAAACTAGTCGTCTCTGACACACTGACGGTGTGTGCCACACTCAGACTCCTTGTCTCCCTCACCTCCTCTTTGATGATGTCTGTCTCCTCCCCCTCTCCCGAAATACAGCCCTCCTCCAATAGTTCTCCTTCGTCTTCCTCCTCCTCCCCAGGGACCTGGATGAGGTACATCTGGCGTGCCTCCTTCCAGCCTCCCCCTGCTACTTCCCCGGCTGCTCCTCCTCCTTCCTCCCACACGCCTCCAAACGCAGGACCCAGCTTCTGCTTTCCTCCTGTGGAGGGGGAGAGAGGAAGAGAGGGGGGGGATAGGATGGGGTGAGAGGAGGAGGGGTCGAGCATGAAGGAGAGAGGAGAGAGGGAGAGAGACAGAGGGGAGCAGTGAAAGAAATGAAGGAGAGAGGAAGGAAAGCAGGGAGAGGAGGGATGGCAGGGAGTGGGAGAGAGGCGGAAGAGAGGGGGAGCAGAGGCAGAGAGCATGAGGAAGGGGAGAGTGGGGGAAGGGAGAGGGAGAGCATGTTGAACGAGAGCAGGAGGAGGAGGGACAGCATGAAGCGAGAGAAAGCATAAAGGAGAGGAGGGAGAGGAGAGCAGTGACAGAAATTGAGGAGTTGGGGGAAGGGAGAGAGAGCATGAAGAAGGAGAGGAGGCGGAGTACGGAGCAGAAGCGGGAGAGAGGAAGCGGCGGGAGTGAGTGTGAAGGAGAGCGGAGGGGGTGGGAGTGAAGAGGGAGGGAGGGAGAGCGGAGAGAAAAGTAGAGGAGGTGGGGGCAGGGAGGGGGAGTGGGCATTATGAAGGAGAGCAGAGAGGGAGGGAGAGAGAGCAGAGCGGAGTGGGAGAGGTGAGGGACAGAGCGAGGACATGAAGAGGAGGAGGGAGAGTGGAGGAGTAGAGGAGAGGGAAGGAGATGAAGGGGAGCCGTGACAGAAATGGAAGAGTTGGGGGAAGGGAAATAGCATGATGAAGGAGAGGAGGCAGAGTAGGGAGCGGAAGCGGAGGAGTGAGTGTGAAGGAGAGAGGAGGGGGTGGGAGTGAAGAGGGAGGGAGAGTGGAAAGAGAAGTAGAGGAGAGGGTGAGGGGGGGCAGGAAGAAAGAGGGGGGGCGGGCAGGCAGGCAGGAAGGGGGGGCAGGGAGGAAAGAGGGGGGGCAGGGAGGAAGGGAGCAGAGAGAGGCGAAGAACAGAGAGAACATGAAGGAGGACGAGATGGGGGAGGGAGAGCGGAGGAGTAGAAAGGAAAGGGAGGGAGAAGGCTCAGTTTCTGGCAGATGGCTTCCAACATAACAAGTACCTCTTCACACAAGCATTACAGGCTTTTGACTTAATGTTACACAAGTAATCAACTTGATTTGATATGCAATTACATATTTCAACAATTATAATATGAAGAATACCATTTTTTATATCAGTTTTATACATAGAGCAAGACAAATGTGTAAAAAACGACTATATGGTCCGTGATGCTTTTGTGGCTGTACTTACTAAATATGAACACTTACGGGGCACTTCAATTTTTCGCTTTTTCCGCCCACCGTCCTCCGACCCTATCAAACCAGCATTGCGGCGATTCTCTGCCCACCCCATCCCGTACTTGCGTTCATTTCTCAGTTTGTTCTCGGTCAGTCGGAGTCGGAGTTTCAGAGCCTCCATTTCATTCCTATTCAGAGATATTTCCACCAGATAGTCGTTCACCGTGTCCTGGAACAGTTTGGTTATCTCGCACACCGACGCTCGGATCAAACTGTCCATGACAGAGGTGAGGTGTGTCTGGAACGTCTCCACGGAGTCCGCCATGGGTTCGCTGCCGTGACGATCACACGATGGATCTGGGGAACTGGACCAGGCAGATATTCAGCTGTTACACATTAACAGCATTAGTTAACTATGTTGACTGAGTTTGACAAATTCACATTATCAGTGACACTAGCTACTGTTATTAGTCAGCAGTATCATATAGACCTAGTGGCCAACTAGTCTAATTTCTGAAAGACTATACTTTTTCTTGCTAACATTAGTAATTAAGTAGTATCCTAGATACCACTTCACTAATCCCAACCAATAGACCGTTGAGCAAGACAGCCTAACTTCGTATGGAACGAGGAAGGACAAAAAGCACACCCACCCATCACTCGAGGTTTAGTTAGCTAGCTACATTGCTGCCTAAACTAAAGCTTTAGCTAGACGGTAGCTGGCTAGTTAACTAAGGCGATTAACGTTACTATTGCAATAGTGAATACCACTAAACCAAACTGTAGCAATGCCGGCTAGCTAGTTAACGATCGTCGCGACGCTATCTTTCTTGAATACAACACAAGAACAGCTTAAGTGCTAACGTTAGCTAGTAACTAGCTAACATTAGCTAGATACGCACCGTGAAGTCGCTGAAATCAGAATATTGAAGTATTCGATAACGAAACACTGTTTGTTCTACACGAAAACCGAGAAGAATGCACACTGTAGATAGGCCAAGAGACGAAACGCCAAAGGAAAAAAAATAGATCCAACTTTATGTCCTCCCTTCGAAGCAGCGTTTTCCTTCTTGCCTCCTACACAGGGTTGCCAGTTCTTTGAAAATAAAAGGTCAAAAAAGACTGATCGAAACCCACCCACAAAGCCATAAAACTAGACCAATAAATACTGCATGAGAAGTTGCCGTATTTAGCCAATAAAACCTTTTTCCATAAAGTTTTCGAGCGAATAAAGGGGGGATATCGACGGAAACCCGAATACTGCTCCTTACATCAAAATAATAGGCCTAATTCTTGTGAGCTAACTTGATTAATAAAGGAATTTGAATATGTAACAAGAGAAAAGATAATTCACCCTTATTATACTTGTAAATAAATCAATTGTACCCATGTGTTTAACTATAGATACATCCAACAGGAGGGTTTGAGGGATGAAAGTTGGACAGAGGATCTCAAAATCTCTGCGCAAGAAACACTTGAACGATCTTCAAAATAATGTTTGGCTATTTTCTGGCAATTGTTCTGTTATGTGCCAGATGTTAAGTCTACAACCCGCTACAACCTATTTGCGTGATTGACTTGTCATTTCAATAGGCATAGCCTAGGCCAACTGACTCAAATCTGTGTTTATGATTGTAATTTACCTTTGCCATGGTTTGGTTAGCTAGATGCAGGTTGCCTATTGCCCCGGATCAGTGGCGATTTTGGCATGTAAATCTTGGTGGGGCAAACTCAAAAAGTCACTACAAAAACAAAACACTAAACAATACATTAATTGGACTATAACAGTGACAAACTATGCCCACAAATTATTAGGGCCTATATAAAGCTGTCCCAACACCTTGCCACTGCTACACATGGCTTTCAGCGGAGCCTTGTCTGGCAGAAAAACTGTTATTTCGGCCTAATTTACTGCCTTTCAAAAAACCATAGCTGATATGGCTAACTTGCTTAAACAAATGGGGTTTCTACTGACAACTAAGATGTACAAACTATGGCATATAAGGGGATGACGAGCGGATAAGAGGCAATCTGTAATTTCGATTAAGTAAAAATACTTTAAAGTACTAAAGCAGTTTTTGGGGTATCTGTACTTTACTATTTACTTTTACTTCACTACATTCCTAAATAAAATAATGTACTTTTTACTCCATACATTTTCTCTGACACCCAAAAGTACTCGTTACATTTTTAATGCTTAGCAGGAAAGGAAAAGGGTCGAATTCACACACTTATCAAGAGAACATCCCTGGTCATCACTACTGCCTCTGATCTGGCGGACTCACTAAACACATTTTTTATTTGTAAATTATGTCTGAGTGTTGGTGTGTGCCCCTGGTTATCTGTAAAAATAAAACAAGAAAATGGTGCCATCTGGTTTGCTTAAAAATGTAAGGAATTTTTAATTATTTTTTACTTTTGATACTTAAGTATATTTTAGCAATTAAATTTACTTTTGATACTAAAGTATATTTAAAACCACATACTTTTAGACTTTTACTCAAGTAGTATTTTACTGGGTGACTTTCACTTTTATTTGAGTCATTTTCTATTAAGGTATCTTTACTTTTACTCAAGTATGACAATTGGGTACTTTTTCCATTACTGGCTATAGGCTACATGTGCACCACCAAGTTAGAAAAGTAGGCTAAATTATGAGGGGAAAAGAGACCAAATGATTAGGGTGAACCACATGGTCTGGCATTCTCTGGATTTTTGGTGCTTTCAAGACAACTGGGAACTCTGGGAAAAAAACAAGGTAGAATCATGACGTTAGTGGTTTTCAGGTCTGAGCTCTAGAAACAGTTCCCGACTTGGAATTCCGAGTTGGATGACCGTTCAAAATGTATTTTCCCAGTCTGAGCTAATTAAAAAATCTAGAGTTCCCAGTTGTCCTGAATTTACTGAAGTCTGAGATTTCCCAGTTCAGTCTCCAGTTGTTTTGAACGTGGCAGAAGTCATGCTGGATTGACAGCATGGCCAATGTTGAATGTTTATCATTTTAAACCTGGAAAATAGACCCTTAAACCCTTAAACTTGGTTCACACATCCACTCCACTGAAGAGCAGGCTAGTGTCTGCTTTGCAATGCTTGCAGTTAGCCACTGATTCCTTCCCAACCACTCATTGTTGAATTTGCGATTTCCAACTTGTTGTTTAATGTTTGTCCAATGGCCGATGAGCACCGATACTTTTTTATCTATAATTCCTCGTCCTAATTTGTCTTCATATGACAAGGATTGAAAAGGATTTGCCAGTAGATTGTCGACTTGATTCATGATGATGACTGCGAGCTTGCTAGCTAAGATTTTGAAAGTATGATGTTGACATGATCAGTCCAATCAAAGATACTGTAGATATAACGTGATTTGAGATAATTTTATCTGTGGCCAATGACCTTGAGCCTTTTTGGGTGGGTACTTCTAATGTAACTCTATGGCAGCACCAAAGGGGTTTGGATTTAAGCTCTCCCCGTAGATTTTGCAGTGACGTAGTGTCCCCATGAGTGACAGTGCACTGAGCCAATCATGGCGCAACTGGAGAACATTACCAACCCCTACTCTCCGTATTTTCAGATGGCTGCCCCACCACTACAGAAAGCACTGAGCTAGGCTGAAACACTTGCAGTTTGGAGCTCCCTTACTCAAGAAAGCAAAAAAGAGACATGTTCATATGTGGCTTTATTAACAAAATTATTATTTATTTATTTTTACATTGTTTGCAAACTGATATGTGACACCGATTAATCCCCAAATAACGTGCAAAACAGGCAACCAAAAAAGCTAAAAAAGGTGGGGCTCAAAACATGACGGGTCACCACTGTCCCTGATAGCCTACAGTAGCCTAGGCAAGATGTAAGATAAACAATTTAATATCTTGCTTAGTTCAAACAGACTCATTTATTTAGCATGAATAGCAAGGTGCTTCTGTTGCCCAATAGCCTGCTGGAGTAGGTTATTGATGATGGGGTCGCCATTTTAATTACTGAATTATATATTAATAATATGGATATGAACTGAATTAGGCCTATGCTTGTCAATAACAGACAGTGATTTGTTTTACCTGTAGCCTAATCTGACTGATTTACCTTCAATCTAATGCATCATAACAGCAGCTGATCAGCAATTGCGACAGAACTGGGACCATGATCACAATTTAATTTCCAGTTTCATTAACTAAACATGTCCATCTATAATTGCATAATAACTCAATGGTACAATAAAAAACTGAAGGTATAGGCTATTATTAAATCCGTTTGCCAGCTCCAGGTAGGTTACACAAGTGGCACAACTTGATTTGCAATGACTTCAGTGATATCATTTCAACATATTTATTGTATCAAATGGTAGGCTACAGTAGCCTACACAGGCATAGAAATGAATAGCCTACTTGATGACCACAAGATGCAAATGTACCATTCGCCACATTCAATTTCAGTTTCATTGTGGACTTTCCCCTATATCAGAAGCACGCTCCGGAGTTCCATAAATTAAATTTAAAATGTTCACTCGTGCAGCGCTCGACACGCAAGAACTGAGCATGCGTAAAACTCTTCGTTTGATATGGTTTTCCATAAACAAGTCGACATTAGAATGCAGTTTAAACCACCCACGAACGGATTTATCTAATGCGATCTAGAGCGCCTAAAGTCGTTTCCTGTGCATTGTCGCCTAATTTATTGATGCGCATCAGTTCTAGCGCGTTAATATGTTTTATGAAAAAAGGGTTGGAAATAGGTGTCTCCATAATTACAATCTAAATAGCCTACCTACAACTGGTCTCCTCATTCACGTGATTCAGCTGCAGCTCTCAGTCTCAACCTCAACACACTCACCGCCCTCCCACCACTCACTCAGCAACAGGCTGTATCTCTACCTAATAGTCAGCAGCAGCAGGTCACAGTGTAATATATATTTTTAAGAAAAATGCCATGGCGGCCGCATCCAATATATAAAAGTAGCCCACAAACCCGGAACCATCAACCAATACATTTTCCCGCGACATCATTTTCGAATGGCCAAATTTCCCGAGAAAACCAGAGATATGGCAACCCTGCTCCTTATTCTACTTTGGTCGCGATTCTCGGCAGTTGGCATCTAACGTTATTGGTACATTACCGCCACCTACTGTGCTGGAGTATGGGCCTGCTTCTTCGTCTTCGTCGTCGTCTTCTTCTGTGGAGTTTTCAGCGGTTAGCATCCAGCGTTATGGTGTATTGTTGCCACCTACAGTACTGGAGTGTGGGCCAGAAACAGGGAGAAACTAAATCCTACCTGCCAGCCCCGTTCCTCTTAAGAAAGATAACAACATATTTGAGATTGTATCTACTGATGTTCTACTCAGTATACTCTTTAAAATCTTTTCCTGTATCCCCTTCTCACTCATACTGGATCTCAGCCTTTCTATTTCCCTCTCATACTGCCCACACCGTATCAGTACATTCTCCACGGTCTCTGTTTCCTGGCAGTAATCACACTTTCCTGTTGGATGCTTTCCTACCACATTTAAAGTCTTATTCAACCGGCTGTGTCCCACCCTGAATCTTGAAAAATAGCATCCCATTTTCTGTCTCTTCCGTCCATCCCCAACTTTCCTCTTTACTTGGAATACATGCCTGCCCTTAGTGTCTATATTCCACCGCTCCTGCTCTCTCTGCATCACTACTGTCCATATCAGGCTTTTTGCCTTGCTCATTGAAACTACTTACATCAACATCCCCACTACTAAGTGCTTGTTTAGCCAGTACATCAACTGCCTCGTTCCACTCAACCCCCACATGGGCTGGGACCAAGGTAAATCTTGTCTGTATACCCATCTGTCTCACCCTGCCATGGGTTTGTAGTACTTCATAAAGCTGGTATCGTCTGCTACGTTAGCTAAAGGACTGCAGACTCATCAACACTGCAAATGGATCAGAGCAAATAACTACTCTGTCTGGCTTGACTTCCTTCACCCACTGCAAGGCCAACAGCACGGCCATTAGCTCCACCGTATACCGTGCATTCGGAAAGTATTCAGACCCCTTGACTTTTTCCAAATTTTGTTACGTTACAGCCTTATTTTTTTATTTGTAACTTTTCACCTTTATTTAACCAGGTAGGCCAGTTGATAACAAGTTCTTATTTACAACTGCGACCTGGCCAAGATAAAGCAAAGCAGTGAGACAAAAACAACAACACAGAGTTACACATGGGATAAACAAATGTACAGTCAATAACACAATAGAAAAATCTGTGTACAGTGTGTGCAAATTAAGTAAGGAGGTAAGGCAATAAATAGGCCATAATGGCGAAGTAATTACAATGTAGCAATTAAACACTGGAATGATAGATGTGCAGATGAGGATGTGCAAGTAGAAATACTGGTGTGCAAAAGAGCAGAAAAACAAAAACAAATATGGGGATGAGGTAAGTAGTTGGATGGGCTATTTACAGATGGGCTGTGTACAGCTGCAGCAATCGGTAAACTGCTCTGACAGATGATGCTTAAAGTTAGTGAGGGATATATAAGTCTCCAACTTCAGTGATTTTTGTAATTCGTTCCAGTCATTGGCAGCAGAGAACTGGAAGGAAAGGCAGCCAAAGTAAGTGTTGGCTTTGGGGACTACCAGTGAAATATACCTGCTGGAGCGTGTGCTACGAGTGGGCGTTGCTATGGTGACCAGTGAGCTGAGATAAGGCGGAGCTTTACCTAGCAGAGACTTATCGATGATCTGGAGCCAGTGGGTTTGGCGACGAATATGAAGCGAGGACTAGTCAATGAGAGCATACAGGTCGCAGTGGTGGGTAGTGTATGGGGCTTTGGTGACAAAACTGATTGCACTGTGATAGACTGCATCCAATTTGCTGAGTAGAGTGTTGGAGGCTATTTTGTAATTGACATCGCCGAACCCAAGGATCGGTAGGATAGTCAGCTTTAGAAGGGTATGTTTGGCAGCATGAGTGAAGGAGGCTTTGTTGTGAAATAGGAAGCCGATTCTAGACTTCATTTTGAATTGGAGATGCTTAGAATGAGTCTGGAAGGAGAGTTTACAGTCTAGTCAGACACCTAGGTACTTATAGTTGTCCACATATTCTTCCACAAGTCAGAACCGTCCAGAGTAGTGATGCTAGTCAGGCGGGTGGGTGCCGGCAGTGATCGATTGAAAAGCATGCATTTAGTTTTACTAGTATTTAAGAGCAGTTGGAGGCCATGGAAGGAGTGTTGTATGGCATTGAAGCTCATCTGGAGGTTTGTTAACACAGTGTCCAAGGAAGGGCCAGAAGTATACAGAATGGTGTCGTCTGTGTAGAGGTGGATCAGAGAATCATCTGCAGCTAGAGCGACATCATTGATGTATACAGAGAAAAGAGTCAGCCTGAGAATTGAACCCTGTGGCACCCCCATAGAGACTGCCAGAGGCCCGGACAACAGGCCCTCCCATTTGACACACTGAACTCTATCTGAGAAGCAGTTGGTGAACCAGGCGAGACAGTCATTTGAGAAACCAAGGCTGTTGAGTCTGCCGATAAGAATGCGGTGATTGACAGAGTCGAAAGCCTTGGCCAGGTCGATGGATACGGCTGCACAGTATTGTCTTTTGTCGATGGCGATTATGATATCGTTTAGGACCTTGAGCGTGGCTGAGGTGCACCCATGACCAGCTCGGAAACCAGATTTCATAGCGGAGAAGGTACGTTGGGATTCGAAATGGTCGGTGATCTGTTTGTTAACTTGGTTTTCGAAGACCTTAGAAAGGCAGGGTAGGATAGATATAGGTCTGTAACAGTTTGGGTCTAGTGTGTCTCCCCCTTTGAAGAGGGGGATGACTGCGGCAGCTTACCAATCTTTGGGGATCTCAGACGATACGAAAGAGAGGTTGAACAGGCTAATAATAGGGGTTGCAACAATTGCGGTGGATAATTTTAGAAAGAGAGGGTCCAGATTGTTTAACCCAGCTGATTTGTAGGGGTCCAGATTTTGCAGCTCTTTCAGAACATCAGCTATCTGGATTTGGGTGAAGGAGAAATGGGGAGGCTTGGGCAAGTTGCTGTGGGGGGTGCAGAGCTGTTGACCGGGGTATGGGTAGCCAGGTGGAAAGCAAGCCCAGCCTTAGAAAAATGCTTATTGAAATTCTCGATAATCGTAGATTTATCGGTGGTGACAGTGTTTCCTAGCCTCAGTGCAGTGGGCAGCTGGGAGGAGGTGCTTTATTCTCCATGGACTTTACAGTGTCCCAGAACCTTTTGGAGTTTGTGCTACAGGATGAACATTTATGTTTGAAAAAGCTAGCCTCTGCTTTCCTAACTGCCTGTGTATATTGGTTCCTAACTTCCCTGAGAAGTTGCATATCACGGGGGCTATTCGATGCTAATGCAGTACGCCACAGGATGTTTTTGTGCTGGTCAAGGGCAGTCAGGTCTGGAGTGAACCAAGGGCTATATCTGTTCCTGGTTCTACATTTTTTGAATGGGGCATGCTTATTTAAGATGGTGAGGAAAGCACTTTTAAAGAATAACCAGGCATCCTCTACTGACGGAATGAGGTCAATATCTTTCCAGGATACCCGCGCCAGGTTGATTAGAAAGGCCTGCTCGCTGAAGTGTTTTAGGGAGCGTTTGACTGTGATGAGGGGTGGTCGTTTGACCGCGGACCCATTACTGACGCAGCCAATGAGGCAGTGATCGCTGAGATCCTGGTTGAAGACAGCAGAGGTGTATTTAGAGGACAGGTCTTTAGGATGATATCAATGAGGGTGCCCGAGTTTTCGGATTTGGGGTTGTACCTGGTAAGTTCCATGATAATTTGGTTGACATTGAGGGCATCTAGCTTAGATTGTAGGATGGCCGGGGTGTAAGCATATCCCAGTTTAGGTCACCTAACATTACAAACTCTGAAGATAAATGGGGGGCAATTAATTCACATATCGTGTCCGGGGTGCAGCTGGGGGCTGAGGGGGGTCTGTAACAAGCGGCAACAGTGAGAGACTTATTTCTGGAAAGGTAGATTTTTAAAAGTAGAAGCTCGAACTGTTTGGGCACAGACCTGGATAGCATGACAGAACTCTGCAGGCTGTCTCTGCAGAAGATTGCAACTCCACCTCCTTTGGCAGTTCTGTCTTGGCGGAAAATGAATACACATACATAAATGCATTTTTCAGCTATGATTTTACCACTCAGAATCCAGAATGGATATGACAATGGGGCCAGCACAGGATGTAATACACCCTTACAACAATCTACTTTTGTTCTTCTTGACTTGTTATCTGGTAAACTGCTACTATGTGTCAAGAAAAGAGCTCCAATTAGGGGTTAGTGTACTCCAGTAAAAAGGGCTGGTTTAGATTAAAAACTATTGCCCTGTGTCCCCGTTCATAAGGGCATGAGAGACTAGTCAGTGGTAGAATTGAGTTGGCACTTTATTGGCCCAAACACTCATAGACCCACAAGGTTGAGGTTACTCATGGACAGTAATTAGTAATACTTTTTTTGTTGCATTGGTGCATTGTGTCTTCTAACTGTCCAAGAATAGGATCCAAAGTGTTAGGAAATATTTGTTCCCATAAATACAAAGGAGGATGTCTCTCCTCATACCTCTGGCACTTTAGTCAGACTGCCAGACTGTGCACCACAGAGCCAATCAGGAGAGAATACATACAGGTCAACGGTGCCAATTGAAAGTCAAGGGGTGTGTCTGTGCCTTTTGGATTACTCTCTCTTTACAGAGAACCCCTGTGGTTCTTGTCTGCTCTGCGTATGTCTGAAAGTGACAGAGCCAGCAGCCAAGAGAGTTTTTCACAGTATGCCATAAAAAAGTATTACACTTATGAATGTATGTAAAATGCTAATATGTATTAGATCCAGTACAATGGAATAACTAAGACCTGAATTTGAATGCAGCGTGTTCCGATTCCTCCTTCTCTTTCTGTCCAGCAGGTCAACCAAAAACACTTGGCCTGATGGTTCATGCAGATACTGGGGAAGCAATATAGAAATGTATTGATCCCTTAAATGATTTTACTATTAAATGACCCATATCACAACCCTCATACCTCTTCACAAAAATGTACCTAAATACATTTTGGAAAAAGGATTTTACTCACAAAAGACTTGTTGTGAATGCACTCAAATATCAAGTCATTATCAGGTTATGTAAACTGCGTTCTAATACTCAACGTAGAAGGATTTGTCTTAATGTACAGTATATGAAAGTGATGCTATGAAAAGGATTCTTTCACGTTATCAAGCTCACTCTGTCTGACAAATCACTGCCTATTACTGTGATTAAAAAGAGCATATGAAACGTTGTTTTTATGAGGCCTACCTGTGCACCTTCCTTTAAGCATCTGTTTGAATGTAAAAATAGTTTGTACTTTGTTTACTCTCCCTAACTAATTCAACTTGGAATACAAAATGCTGCTCACATTTCCACAGGTTTATTAGCTTTGGAAAGCGAATTAATGTCCAAATCGTGAAAATAAGACCTGTGTAATGGTGTGCGCAATTTTTCCAACATCATGACACTTATTTGGAGTCTGTGGCTCAAGTGGTTTGAAAGCGCGAATATCCGTCGAATATATAACTTGAAACTGTCTTTACCTCGGTGGTTCATGATAGTTACTGACTATCCCTTTGAATTGACGTTGAAAGTAGTACTCCACTTGTAGCGCAATAAAAGAGAAGAGGTTATTACTGCTGTGCTTAGCCCACATTCGACTACGTTACGTAACATTCCATCAAAAGACGAGCGACAAGCTTTTGGTTTCACGCGCATAGGTATCTAGAGAGTCGAGGCAGTTGAACACAACTCACAGATTTTTTAAACCTTGATTTGACAGTATAACTCAGATTGTGGCCCAGTGAGTCACTGTACTTCCTCTTTAAGCTTAACTTTTTTGGCTTTACAAAGTGTTCTGGTGTGTGTGGACGACAAGACATCAAGAAAAATGTTCAAAGGTGCTTATCTTCTGGTGGTCATGACAGTCTTAGCTGGTAGGTGCTCATCTGAGCATTATGCATTTCTTCACCTCAGCTCCTGTTGTAACAGTGTAATTGATGCAACTGTGTTCTTTTGACGAGTCATCGACAGCCCTTCCAACGAAATGAAATGTAACTTTAATGTGAAGACAACGCAAGAAAAGTTGCTGTTTCTCTTCACAGAGGTGGTTGTTGAGAGCTCTGGCAGCATTTTCCCTGTGGACGAGGTGTCAGGTAAAGGCATACACAGCACTGAACTTTGCACTTTGTATCTTTAATGACCGTTGTTCTTGGTTGCTTTGATCAATGCATATCGCCATAGTCATTTGATTTTCCGTTTCCATTTGAACCTATGGTACTATCAATACATCTTATTGTGCAATGTAATGGCTAGCCATATACATTAGAATTTCCTGTATGCAAATCTTACAGATTGTCTGAAAAGAGGTTACACAGCAGCCGAAAAGAGAAAATGTGGATTCGATGAAGGTATGGGTCAAAAGTTGTTTCACAATCTTTTATGAATGGCAGTAACTTTTTAATGATCTTTCCCTGCAGTCATTTAGCAGTTACAGTACATTCCATCACTGCCATATATTTTATTTCTCTGCATTTTAATGTAAGTCTAAAGCTATGTATGATTCTCTATGGGAGTTATTATTATTCCACCTGATCTGCCCCCCAGCTGTTATTGAGTGGAACAAAACACTAAACACTCCAGACTCCCCACTGGGCACAGACTTCAGTTCAACGTCCAGTTTTGATTTACATTTGGTTGAGTTGTCAACTACCGTGAATTCAACATGAAATAATAAATCATTGGATTTAGGTTGCAAGTTGGGTGAAAAAAAGCTGAAAATCCCTTACGTTGATGACTTTTTGAAAATCCAAACCGTTTTCCACGTTGATTTAACGTCATCACACTGAATTTGTGTTGTTGAAATTATGTGGAAACAACGTTTATTCAACCAGTTTTTGCCCAGTGGGTCTTGACGTAGGCTACCTTTTGGTTCAAACCTTTCCACTGGTGAGATTAAGTAAAAGTTTCATTTTTGGTTCACACTATCCCAGAAGAGAGCCAAATGGTGATATTTCAATGACTGAAAACTCTGTACAGTCATTCCAGTACAGATAGTTTTTGATTCTTGAGGGTTTTTTTCAGCCTGTGAAGATGCCAAATATAAGGACGCAATACTGCCATGCATACTCTTAGGATATGATCTCATTTACCAAGACTCATGTAAGTTACTGATCCTCTGCATTGATTGTTTTTAGTACAGAGCAAGAAAGTTACTTCTGCAATGAAAGAAATTATAAAACAAATATATATATACAGTACCAGTCAATAGTTTGGACACACCTACTCATTCAAGGGTTTTTCATTATTTTTACTATTTTCTACAATGTAGAATAATAGTGAAGACATCACAACTATGAAATAACACATACGGAATCATGTAGTAACCAAAACAGTGGTGAACAAATCAAAATATATTTTACTATAAAGAAAGGAGGACCAAGGCACTCTTCATATAATTAATTAAAATGCCTTTATTAGTATGGCATGTTCAATAGAAACAAAGTTTTTTTTAAACCGACGCGTTTCGGCTGCATGGCCGAATTTTGTATTTTTTTTTGTACTCCCTGACGAAGGCCATGCAGCCGAAACGCGTCGGTTTAAAAAAAACTTTGTTTCTATTGAACATGCCATACTAATAAAGGCATTTTAATTAATTATATGAAGAGTGCCTTGGTCCTCCTTTCTTTTTGATGACCAATTTACCCCTTTTACCAAAGAGCACCTTCTATCTACCAAAATGTACTATTGTGTACCTTAGTAGCGCTCCCCATCCTCCTCTTTCTACCATATTTTATTATATTTGAGATTCTTCAAAGTAGCTACCCTTTGCCTTGATGATAGCTCTACACACTCTTGGCATTCTCTCAACCAGAGCTTCACCTGGAATGCTTTTCCAACAGTCTTGAAGGAGTTCCCACATATGATGAGCACTTGTTGGCTGCTTTTCCTTCACTCTGCGATCCAACTCATCCCAAACCATCTCATTTGGGTTGAGGTTGGGTGATTGTGGAGGCCAGGTCATCTGATGCAGCACTCCATCACTCTCGTACTTGTTCATTTAGCCCTTACACAGCCTGGAGGCGTGTTGGGTCATTGTCCTGTTGATAGTAAATGATTGTCCCACTAAGCACAAACCAGATGGGATGGCGTTTCGCTGCAGAATGATGGGGTAACCATGCTGGTTAAGTGTGCCTTGATTTCTAAATAAATCACAGACAGTGTCACCAGCAAAGCAGCCCCACATCATAACACCTCCTCCATGTTTTACAGTGGGAAATACACATACGGAGATCATCCGTTCACCCACACTGCGTCTCACAAAGACACGGCGGTTGGAACCAAAAATCTCAAATTTGGACTCATCAGACCAAAGGACAGATTTCCACCAGTCTAATGTCCATTGCTCATATTTATTGACCCAAGCAAGCCTCTTTAGTAGTCTGCAGTAGAGGTCATTCTGGGTTTTCCTTTCCTGTGGAGATCCTCATCTTCTGTCTACCACCCCTACCTTGTCACAACACAACACAACTGGGTGGCTCAAACGCATTAAGGAGGAAAGAAATTCCACAAATAGACTTTTAACAAGGCACACCTGTTAATATATTTGGATTTGTTTAACACTTTTTTGGTTACTACATGATTCCATATGTGCATTTCATAGTTTTGATGTTTTCGCTATTATTTTACAATGTAGAAAATAGTAAAAATAAAGAAAAACTTGAATAAGTAGGTGTGTCCAAACTTTTGACTCGTACTCTATATATCTGCAGTGAATACACTGAGCATACCAAACATTAAGAACACCTTCCTAATAAGTTGCTCCTCCCCGTTTTGCTCTCAGAACAGCCTCAATTCATCGGGGCATGGACTACAAGGTGTTGAAAGCATTCCACAGGGATGCTGGCCCATGTTGATTCCAATGCTTCCCACAGTTGTGTCAAGTTGGCTGGATGTCCTTTGGGTGGAGGATCATTCTTGATACACACGGGAAACTGTTGAGCGTGAAAAACCCAGCAGCGTTGCTGTTCTTGACACCAACCAGTGCACCTGGCACCTACTACCATACCCCGTTCAAAGGCTTAAATCTTTTATCTTGCCCATTCACCCTCTGAATGGCACACATACACAATCCATGTCTCAATTGTCTCAAGGCTTAAAAAACATTATTTTACCTTTTCCCTCCCCTTCATCTACACTGATTGAAGTGGATTTAACATGTGACATCAATAGGGGACCATAGCTTTCACCTGGATTCACCTGGTCAGTCTGTCATGGAAAGAGCAGGTGTATAGATATATCTACAGTATATACTGTATATCTAAAAGCAATAACAACAACAACAGTTAAAAAAATACATCTTGGAGTTAATATTGTATTGAAGTTGATTTTATATTCTCTGCATTTGTTGTTATTTACGTCCATTATTAGGAGTTTTAGAGTTACGGCATGCCTACCGTTTACCGTGCTTGTTTGTTACTAACTGATTACCACATATCCCAAATATGTATCACATTTTAAGAATGTATCTGCTATTTGTCTCTTCTTTACAGCATATCACAGGGATAGTGACTTTGACGTGTATGGTAAGTGTTTTTCAAAAGGATATATTTGTTATTTTTCATGATTTGAAGTTAAGTGAATTGCAGACCAATTCCTCCTAAATGAAGTGTCTGAAGATGTGTTCTCCTTCAGGTATGGCTCATTGTACAATAGACAGATGTTCTGAGGGATGGAAAAAGAAACCGAGAGCTCATGGCGACCAATTTCAGATCTTGTCAGGTGACTCTTGTACAGTATAGAACGTTCCCTGCTGCCATTTATCCCTTTGCTGTTATTTCCTTATTTGGGCAGTTGAAAAATACTTTGAAACACAGAAAACATGCCACAATTAACAGCAGCCCAAAATGCATACCATTATGGAGTATGCACATTAAAGAGAACCAGGCAAGAGAATGCACATTAAAATGATACTATACAATAAATTATATATTTATGTTTTATCTACAGGGTTGGCTGAGTCATTCTCCTCTTGCCTGGTTGCAGTGAAGGACTGTGCAAAGCCTGAAAGGAAGAAAGAGGAGCTCTGAGTATGATTGGGTCTCACATGTCTGTTGTCCTACTTTATGGGGGAAGTTAATAAGTGTGTGAATAGTGTCTAAGGAAATGTACTAACATTGCTATAATGGCATGTACACTCCAAAATTCTGACTTCTTTCAATGCTCATGATTCCAAACTAGAAGTTGCTTCTTTGTCTGGCCACTAGATGGTGGCCTGTACCTTTTCATAATTCAAAATAAATTTTTTTTTTTTAAGTAAGAACAGGTGAGAATAAGTGAGAATAGGCTGTACCTTTCTATATGATGAATCAGTGGCTCCCAAACCTTTTTGGTGTGGAGACCTACCAAAAGCTGTCATATTTTTCTGGTGACACCACAAATAAAGTAAACCTATATTAATTGTCACAAACCTGCTCTCCTTCCTCTCTGTCCATATATATGGCTCTGGTTTGGTCAACCAGGAAGGTGTCAGTTAGACTTCAGAGTGCTGGGATGGTAGGGCTTGGCTCCCTGGTGTGGAGGTGTTTAGGGGTTAAATACAGGCATCATGTTGGAATTAGGGTCCTGACAGTGCAGTGTAGGGGTGCTGTGAGTTTCTAGGAGAGGGAGTAAATGGCTTAAAGAAGGTTTCCTAAATCAGGGTCCATCAGGATGTGCACTTATTTGTTCTAACCGAGCACTAACACACCCTTGATTAGTTGAATCAAGTGTTTTCATGGAGTACCCTCATTTAGGAACACTGCAGCTTACAATATTGGAGGATTTGAGAATATTTTTTTCTCATGGAAGTGAAAAAGCTCTGCAATTAGTGTGCTGTCCAGGGGATTTACTTGTACATCAAGCTGCCTCACACCACAGAATCAGCATATAAACTCCTGTCCTATGGTTTGGACGAGGAGCAAACTAGGGATTTGTTACAGGTTCAAGTGTAGTCTTTTTTTGGATCTGTTCCTGTAGACAATATTTTATGATTGTTTTTACTTTGAAATAGTAAATACTGTATCAGTGCAAGTGCTATATCTTCGTGGATATGTTGTCTTTGTTTATGAAATAAAGATGACAATAATATACTCAACAAAAATATAATCGCAACGTGAAGTTGCTTGAGGTGCTTAAAGTACTTGCATTTGGCACTCATAAATTCAAATACTGAAATACTTTGAAAATGTTACATTTTCTCAAGTTGGTACTTAAAAAGTACTTGAATTAAAATGAGAAGAGAACCGATAATGATCAGATATGTTTATGAAAAATATTAGAAATATGTATTGGTCTTGCGAATTCATTTCCAGGCAGACTACCGAGTTTTATTTCCTCGCGTGTTTCGCGCGGTGTTGCCATGGAAGGTCGGTCATTCCACCCACACTGCCACTCAGTCAGGCAGGTACAGTACCGACTGATTAGGCGCCGCAAAAACGTCACATCGATTGCTAAAATGCCAGGCGAATGTTTATTCAACCCTGTCTTTTATGCGAATGGAACATTTATAGGATCTTTTATTTCAGCTCATGAACAATGGGGCCAACATTGCGTTTTATATTTTTGTTCTGTATAGTTTACCCAACTTGTTTACCACCACATCACTGGACCTAACCAACCCACACCGTGTAAGAGACAATATATGCTCGATCTGAAAATGTGGTCGGAGCGCGGTATGGATGGTGTAACGCAATCGCGAAGCCCCCGGAAGCACGCCGGGGCCAAATTGAGCTCAGTAGGCATCGCGGTGAATTTGACTTGCCACTGTCTGTAGAAACCTGAAAGTGTAGGTCTAATGTTTCATGAGCTGAAATAAACGATCCCAGAAATTGTCCATATGCACAAAAGCATATTTCTCTCAAATGTTGTGCACAAATGTGTTTACATCACTGTTAGTGAGCACTTCTCCTTTGCCAAGATAATCCATCTATCTGACAGGTGTGGCATATCAAGAAGCCTTGTGCTGGGGAAAATAAAAGGCCACTCTAAAATGTGCAGTTTTGTCACACAAGACAATGCCACAGATGTCTCAAGTTTTGAGGGAGCTTGCAAATGGAAGCTGACTGCAGGAATGTCCACCAGAGCTGTTGCCAGATAATTTAATGTTAATTTATCTACCATGGTGTCGTGTGGGCGAGCGGTCTGCTGATGTCAACATTGTGAACAGAGTGCCCCATGGTGGCAGTGGGGTTATGGTATGGCCAGCATAAGCTACGGACAACGAACACAATTGCATTTTATCGATGGCAAATTGAATGCACAGAGATACCGTGACGAGATCCTGAGGCCCAATGTCGTGTGATTCATCTGCTGCCATCACCTCATGTTTCAGCATGATAATTCAGGGCCCCATGTTGCAAAGGTCTGTACACAACTCCTGGAAGCTGAAAATGTCCCAGTTCTTCCATCTCCTGCATACTCACCAGACATGTCACCCATTAAGCATGTTTGGGATGCTTTGGATCGAGTTCCAGTTCCTGCCAATATCCAGCAACTTGCACAGCCATTGAAGAGGAATGGGACAACATTCCACAGGCCACAATCAACAGCCTGATCAACTCTATGCGAATGACGTGTGTCTCGCTGAATGAGGCCATTGGTGGTCACACCAGATACAGACTGGTTTCATGATCCACGCCCCTACTTTTTTAAAAGGTATCTGTGACCAACAGATGCATATCTGTATTCCCAGTCATGTGAAATCCATAGATCAGGGCCTAATTCATTTATTTCAATTGACTGATTTCCTTATATGAACTGTATCTCAGTAAAATCTTTGAAATTATTACATGTTGCATTTATATTTTTCTTCATTCACGTTCCAGTGTACGTCTACCCCTGATGACGCACGTAGCAACTTATGACCACTAGATGACAGCAATCGTCAGCAAACTGAATGGCACACTGAAAAAATCAAGGACAGTGATTAGAGAATTTTCTGTGAAGTACTCTTTCTATCTAACATTGAAATAGAAAGCATCTGCACGCATGACCAAAGGATGGATGTCATTCTTTTCTGAAATAATAGGCTATAGTTTGTTCTCCATCAGCTTTTACAGTTATACCACAAGGCTTAAGCCACTCACTCAATTTGAGTGTTTTGTATGAATTTATAAATATTTTGGAGAAAAGAATGACGATAAAAAAACGTGCTGAAATACTGTATGTAGTTCCCTTACATTAATTTACAGTAGCCTACACGAGACCAACAAAAATACACAAGGCCTACACATATCCACTGGAATTATGTGTATGGTACTAATTGAACCAAGAGCCAGCTTCTGAGAAGATATTGCTTATTATTGATGATGATACATAAGGTTAGGCTATGCGAACGATGGTTGCCTACTATCCCTTGGCTGTAGACCACCACACAGTCGGAGTTTCAGATTGTCTCCGCTGAGTGTTTTGTGGCCCCTTGACTTTCCTGTCTGGCCTTGTAGACGGCCTTGTTGACGTCTCTAGAAAGTGCAATTAAAATATGCATGTCGTAAAACCTTTTATGTTGTCATTTTGTTCTCCTCCGCAGAACGTTGCAAACTCACGAATTTATACCCATCTTCTCTCCCTTGAGACTGGACTTTCACATTAGTTATTTCGCAGCATTCACTTTTATCCGTAAAGTACCATAAATAAAAAAGAGCGAATGCATAAGAGTCGGTAACTGTATTGAAGTTAATTTAATCCTATAGGCTTCCTCGAACACAGAAATAAAACGGATTGGAAAAGTATTTATTTTACACCAATTGTATAAACAAACGTTTTGTTGGTTAATCATTAACTTAATATTGTTTTTGCTATGTTACATTGACAATAGTCCACCAAAATACCCAAATAATGATAAAGATAAATACATTGTACTATTATTATTAAAATTATACCTGTAATTATAACAATTCGTTATAATTAACAGGAAAAACGTAGGAATATCTTTATTGAAGAACATATTAATACAATATTTTATTATTGCAATAATATGACTTGAGATAATATGTTACTGTCTATTGTTGTAAGATGAATGATCAGGTAAGCCTAATTACTTTTAAAATTAATATGGTAGTCAACATATTCCGAGATTTAAGTATCACCGAATTCATTTGCTTGTTGAGAAATATGAATATTGACTATCCAGACGTTAGGTTTACGTATCTCCTGAATACATTTTGGTTTCCTAAGTTAAGAGGCTAACGTTCTATAAATATTTAATTGTGGTTGCTTTGGAAGATTCCTAATGAACGAAATTCGAGTTGTTGTGGTATAAAAGTAGGCTAGCCTACTGCGTTAATTAACTGAATTGTCAAATTACTTGAAACAATGGCATTTATAAGAGTTACTATTATATATAATAATTATAATTATTAATTATTTTAAGTATGCATTATTATTATTATTAATTATTATTAGGCTGTTGTGATTTATTGTATTACTATTACTGGATGCAAAGGATCTCAAGGACAGCCGCTCCCAAATATCTTTGTACACATTCACAAACTACCATTCAAGTGACATATTGACAAGCAAAGCATTATTGTGAAAAATGACCTACACTATTCAGAATCACAACTCTCAAGAAATACATAGGCAAAATGTTTATACCGTCCATCATGAGCTTTTAGCATTGAATGTGTGTGTGTGCCCGCGCGCGCATATGTGTGAGTGCGTGCGGTGTGAAGTGTTCGTGCGCGCACGTATGAATTTGTATGGCACCATAAATTAGGTCCTCTGATCATGTTGACGAAGTGTATAACTCCCCACAAACATAATGAAGCCTATTCAGTCCAATGCCACAACAAATAAACAGTGAACCTAATATCAACCACAGCCTACGACAGGATCAATGCTTTCAAATGAGAGGTCAGCTTTATGCCTTTATGAGCCAATTCAAAAGTAGGGCAACATGCAAATAACCCGATTAATCTGGTAGGGCAATACTACACACATTGTGTCCACGCGCACAGCCCAGCAAAATTGTGGGTAAACACGCCGAAAGATTTTGCCGCGAATTCAAAAAATTACGTAATGGATGACCTACGCCAATGAGAAGCCAGATCTGCGATTGACGCGTAAATGATTTTTTCCTTATAAGGACTAGTCTCCGCCCATGTCAAATCCATGCTAGTCGTCATCACCCCCACCCCCCCATCACCCCCTCCCCTGAGAGCACTAGAGCCTCCGAACCCGAGAGAAGGTGCGCTCCGCTGGGACAGAGGAAGGATAAAGAGACTGGGAGGGAGGGAATGAGATTTCTTGGTACCCAATCCCCCTTTTCCCCTGGGAGAGCAAATCTTCCATGGTCCGTCCCTCCCTCTTGTTTGGTAATCATTTCATTTTACTCCTTTTTGAAGCACTCGCTTGTTTTATCCCACTTTTCATTTCACAATCCGGTGCGCGTTTGTTCGCCTTCTGATCAACTTCGGCATCTCCCCTCTCTTTCCTCACGACGAAAAGGTCTCCTAGATCCCGGTTGATTCTTTTCTTCTTTTCCTTTGAGATGCTTAACTGTTCTATCATTCGCCCTCTCTCCACCCTCTTTTAACTTCAGACCGTTAAGCTTGAGCGAACTGAACTGAGGTTGGAATTTAAAATAAAGCGGAAAACCCAAAGGGATACGGCGCTCGTCTTTGGATAAGGACCGCTATCGCTTTCCCCCTTGTTGCACTTTGGGGAAGATTCTTCCCGTTTCAGTTGCTCGTCGTTAATCCAGGTGGCCTTGCTTTGAGTGAACTGGAGGATTATTTAGCGTGATTTGGTGAAGAGAGAGAGATCCCAGAAGGTTACTTTCATGTTCTCCATCCAGGACAGCCTCCCGCGGGGAGCCTTGACCATGAAAGAGGAACCGCTCACGAGTGGCATGACACCGGTCCGCTCTTGGATGCAGAGCGCGGGGATATTGGACGCGAACACAGCAGCACAAAGGTAAACATAAACTAGACATGCACATATGATAATCGCTGGACATGATGCTGACAGTTCGGTGCAGTTTGCCGGACAACGTACGAGTGTAGCCTATGCGTTCCCAAGTGTAAACCATCGGTAAAGACCCAAATATTATGCATTTAAAGTAGCCTACTGTATCCTGCACCTATTCGCAAAATAGCTCTTTAGACTTGGTGCCCCAATACTTGTTAAACATGTACCATGTGTAAATAGCCTATAGCATCTCTAAGAGTGTAGAATGGAATGGAGGACATTGCTCAAGATGCGCTTTCACAATGAGACCTTGCATCATTTTGTACAATAGACCATGATCCTTTAGTCAACACCTAGATGAATAGATATCTGTAACGGTAATCTATACCTCCCCTCGTGTGACAAATGGGCTAACTATTTGCTCCGCGTTCAATTTCAGGCACCCAGGCACTGGTTGACAGTTAGGTGGCGCATATCAGCTATATGGCTGAGTGAGCTCCAACAAATTTGCTGGTACTGAAAACTCTTGACTCTGATTAGCAAATAACTCAAACTTTACAATGTCCATGTGCCATCTAATAGAACGTCATCATACTGTATATCCCGCGCATGCGTGGAATAATGTAAAACACAATTTTCACTTATACTAAGTGTTGGCTAAACAATAAGAGCACCTCGAAGAGTTTGCAGCTGTCCCACATGCAGAAGTTGGTTTGTGAAAGAAAGGCTTACAGAAAGAATCGCCAACATCATAGGCTGCAAGGTTTTGTGATGATAACGTGGATGTCCATGTAGGCTATTAATAACTTAGAATGTAATTATCAGATGTATATCTGATCTATGCGTAAAGTTGCATGCATTAAAATATTAGACAAATTGTTGAACCACATTAATTCGTATAAGCAACGTAATCAAACCAGCTTGTTTGATCTCATTTTAAAGTATAGGCTACCCGGACACATTCAATTGAATATGACTAATTTAGGCTATAAGATGAACAGCATCTGTGTATCCTGCAGTTGTGGCCCTGTTGATCTCTTATGGACGTACGTGCGCTTTTGTAAGTTATGGACGTGAATGAAGATTGATAATATGTTAACAGGTCCACTGTAGGCCTAGCACACAATAAGAATTGTTTTAATTTTGTATTAATTAAGCTAGGCCTATCTACAAGTGTTCTTTTAAGGTGATCAAAAGTAGAATTCAATTAAATGCACAGTTTTAAGATCTTAATAAATACAATTATTATTTATGATTATTTTCTAATTTAAATTATTTCATAATTAAACTTGAATTTATTAAATCTTGAATTATTGAACAGTATTTGGTGTAAAAACACAAAAAGCATGGTGTGTATAATATTAATAATACGTATTAAGCTATATATCACCTAGAAATATTGATGATGTGAGTGTTGGCGAGAAATTGATTGGCTTCACTCAGTGTTAAAATAAATTACTTCAACTGACCTGAAATAATGTAGAGCAGGTAAATGCATACACTTTCTTCTTTAAATCGGATAATAATTCTATATAGGCATACTGACAAATTACTTTTCGCTTTTAACGTTTGTGTGAAAATCTTTTACCATTACCATCCAAAGTTGTCATCATGGAAAAAATTGTCACGACTAGCATGCCCTGGCCCCTGCATTAATACATACAGCAAAGGCTATAACATATTATGAGACCTGTGTTTATGATGTCTATTGATAATACAATTTTATACACTAATAAAATGTAACAAAACTGTAGCTAGCCCCTCAGTTGAGGTTAATGTTTGGGTGTCGATTGTTGGCATCGGAAATATGTTATGATGCCCGGCGTGCACATTGCCGACAGTTGTCATATCTGGTTGCCTGAACTATAAAAAAACACAAAAAGGGTAACAAGAGCAAGCATATCCTACTGTAGCCTACGTTTACCATCTTACATGCTCAAAATGCTATTCGTTTCTTATTGCATTTTGAGCAGGCAAGATGAAACTACCAAATAGGCTCAGAGTTAGAGTATCGTTTATGTGACCCCCAGTCCATCAGGATGCCGGGAGTGGTGGTGTGGTGTCATGTTAGACAACATCAGCACGTTTCAAATGAAACAAGAGGTCAAGAGATTAAGCATTTCATGAACTAGGATGAAGACGTTTTTCCTGTGTTAGTTGTCATTCTGTCGCACACACACATCCACCCGGGAGTTCAAGTCGGATAAGCGGGTCAATTGACACGTCCGGTGCTCACGGGTAAGCGCGTCGACACCATGTAGTTTAAGCTGGTTTTCTTACGGTGTCAATACATTTGTGAGTCCACAAACTGTCTTTCATGCGTTCACAATTTCCCTTTATTTATTTTGAGGGAAAAATAGACCTGTCTGTTGGATATCCATCCACATAGCATGTCAGTTTTAATAGTTGGTGTGCTCTGAATACTGCTTCCCATTATGCTTAATGGAACTGAAATGCATTAAACTCATGTGTCACACATTTATCATGTAACACAAAGAGAATTCATACTTGAATATTACTGTCAGGTGATCAACAGTATAAAGACTATTGATCAGTACTGGTTGACAGTTGCAGTAATTTGCCAAGTGTAGCTACATTTCAATTTGCATGAACTGTTATTGGCTATATGGTGATAACTTATTTGATAGTGTTAAAGTGCATCACTTTATATTATAGAAAATATGGAAAATGTCAAACGCACACTTATCTAGATTAAGATATTGCAAAAATAAGACAGGTGGCTTTTAGTAGTGGCAGTACATTCATGTGTTATTACACTGGATATGACATTGTTGGCAGAAACTATTTGAATTGTGTTCAAAAATCATTATCTGAGACCATTTGCTCTAAGATTTTATCATATTTTGTATTTTCTTTTTAAAGCAATTAGTCAGATATTTCTCCTTCCCAGTGCGTAACAAGATTATGCATAGATCACCAGACAACATGTTATTTTATGTGTAATGACATGAACATTTTCATTTAAACTAGGCTACGTCTCTTGGTTTGGATGATTGTGGTTTACTGCTTCCCATTGCAATGCAATGTGTCTGTGTCATTTTGCCATGTAAATTGTTGAGTAAATATTTAACTCTCATGGACAAGTAATCTGAAGTCTAGCCGTCAACACATCTATAGATGAAACTCCGCCCATTTGAGGTCTGACACGTTGAGAGTTACCCCTACCCAAGTATACCATGCCACAAAAAGTTTGATAAAACAACACATTCACCAAAACTCATTTGAGGGGCAATGCCCAAACAGTGAGATTCTGTATGTCAAGTTACATTGCAGTAAGTAGTTGCACTTGTGCGTGTAGGTCAAGTAGATTTTTAGGGGGTAAGGGAAAAGTACTCTGGAGAGCCTCTGGCCTTCTCTGGGTTCTGGAACTGTACTGTACATTCTAGATTTGCTTGTGACACAGTGTTGAAAAAACGGAACTGGAGACTAATAGTTTTGTTTAGCGCTCGGGTGTGGTCGTGGATAGATCTGATATGGATAGTAAAGTGGCATTGCAGATTGAATGCGTAAATGGGTCACTTTTGGAGACACTCCCCTAGCCTATGCCCACCACAACTGCCTCTCCTGATCTATCTCCCAAAACAGCCATTCCACTGAAGCGGGGAGAAGAGGGGTGTGTGTGTGTGTGTGACTAAGTGGACTGCACAACTGGGGAACAGATTTCACTTGACCCTCCCCAGTTGCCACTGTAAAATCGAGCAAAGTGAATTATGTTGACCCTGTCTTTGTCTGCTAAGAGGAGGGGGGAACTTAATAAAGTGCAGGTTCCCAAGCTTAGCAGAAGACTGAGTGTTTAGTGTTCAGTGTGAGTGACCGGGGAGACTGATAGCTCAGGATTCTATATCCAGAGCTCAATCCGTCACTGCCTCAATCATTACCAGTCACCGGACTCAGAATATGGAGACAATACTGCCCATTGGCCCCAGGCATATGGGAAGGAGAAGCACATTTGTACAGACAGACATATTTGTCCTGGGTGGCAGTCATTCATATACTTGACATCACCACATGTCATCTTGGGAGAGATTTTGGTCCAAGGTTCACTGTAAGCGATCATCATTCACAATCACTCAGGTCAATGAACATGTCAGACCTGTTATTTCTTATTTTTAGAGAGCAAAATAGAGTTATTGTGAAATGGGCATTTCTCCCCTCTTCCCCGTATTAAATTCAACTAAATGTTACTGAGCCTTGTGGAGAAGTGTCAGATAGTTAAAACAAGACACCCACAGTGCATTCACCCTGTTGCAGCGTGTTCCTGTGAATTCTCTCTAACACGTTGCACGGCGGTGACACCACGGCGACTCGCTTAAATATATCTAGACACCCGACTTAGCCTTCTCTTCGTCTCACACTGCTAAATCTCTGCCACCAGTTCATTGGATCCCGCAACAGAAACAAGTGTTTCTTGCCAGCTGCCCCTAAACGTGCAAACAATTAGTTGGCTTCTGCAAAGCCACCTTCTTTATGACCCCCATTAGAAGTGTGCCAGTGACCAGCTAATGGTTTCAGCTGTGGCCCACTCATGAAGTTTGCAGAGGTATGTGTGTTGTGAGGACCAGGGTGCTGCTTTGATTCGCAGTCTAGGGGCAGGTGCGCCACGGCTAAACCTGTAGCAAACATTGGACAGGGAGAAAGTCTAGTAAAAAATACTATTGCGGTCTGAGAAAATAGCTGACACCATACAGTGAAAAACTCAAGGTGAAGATCTACTATGTGTTTCTGCAGATGAGAGTTCACAGCTTTTTATCGAGTTTTTGGTGTGTGCTGTAAAGTAACATATGACTGAGGTCTTGATAGAGTAAAAGTTGTTGTCCAATGATGGACTGGGCAATATTTTTACATTTTACATTTTAGTCATTTAGCAGACGCTCTTATCCAGAGTGACTTACAGGAGCAATTACGGTTAAGTGCCTTGCTCAAGGGCACATCGGCAGATTTTTTTCACCTAGTTAATGTTAGGTAAGTGTTTCCCCACATGTCTTGATTTGGATTTAGGTTTGAACTAAACACAATGTCTGTATCCATCATCAGTGTTACACTGGTTCAGGTTGAGAAAACAGACTAACTGTTGATGTTTGATTTTCATTTATGAACACTAATTGTGTGTGTCATTTTTAATTTACAGTCAGCTCAGAGAAACATTACCCCATTGGCTAAAAGCGGTGTAGTTGTCTTACTGCAATTACCAAACAATTAGACGGATGTGTTTTGACTGGGTGATACTATTTTTACAGTTCGGGAAAACGGGAGCAGTGTTTCTGACATTTTGCACAACATGTGTGAGTGTACCAATTAGTACATTTTAACATTTTAGTCATTTAGCAGACATTCTTATCCAGAGCGACTTACTGTAAGTGGACACATTTTCATTGGCCATGGGGATCATCCCCATAACCCTGCCGTTGCAAGTGCCACGCTCTACCGACTGGGCAACACGGGATCATGTATTGTAAGTGTAAAAAACAGTTGTGCCGTGGATCTACACACAGCTCTGTGTGGGTGTTTACATGAGCTGCAGACTTGTCTGGATGGTTTTGTAAGCCAGTGACGTTTCAAATCCACTTTACAGTATTTCATGTTCTTTGAAGAGATACTACTTTGTTTAGTATAGTCGTTTCTACTTTTCTGATGCAGTAAGTCTCTAGTGATTTCAAATACCACTCGGGAGGTTAGATGTGTAGGAAGAGTGGAAGGGAAGAGTGGCGTTTGCATCGCTGAGGTGCAAAAACAATGTGTAAACTGGGATTTTTTAATCCCTTTTTCCTTGAGAAAGGATGTATTCTTCTTCTACATATAGCGACATCTCTTTTCTGATGACTGACACTTTCAATTGTGAGATTGTGAGATTGTGAGATTGGGTTGCTCAGTGGTTTATAACCCTGACTGGCCAAATCCTGCACTAGCTTTTGAATTCTAAACAGCATAGTGAGATTGCTCAGACATATGTTCTACTATGATCAGCCCATTGCTAGGGATGGGATAGTTTGTTGGGACTAGACTACTGCTCTCACTTCTCAAAGTTTGGCCTGCCAGAAACCTTTAAACCATGTTTAGCAAATCTTCTGTAAAAAAATGTAAACAATTTTGTCTGCAAAAACAAAGTTGATTTGGTCCGTCAAGTGAGTATATGATTTGTTTTCCATGATGGTGCATTTGTTTTTGTTTGGATTTCCCAAGGCAAAGCATTGTGGCTGTGTAACAACCCTGCAATGTGTGGGTAATGTTAAATGGTTGGTACTATATTGTGAGAGGGGAGAGAAGAAGAGAGGAGATGTCTAAGTGGGTATGGTGATAGGTTTCATCAGATGACAGAACTCCAGACTGAAAGCATCTGAGACTGTCCATTCTGCCTACTGAGGGTACACGCACGCACGCACGCACGCACGCACGCACGCACGCACGCACGCACGCACGCACGCACGCACGCACACACACACACACACACACACACACACACACACACACACACACACACACACACACACACACACACACACAGACAGACAGACAGACACAGGCGAGGGCTGTCCTCCTGCTGTGTTCTAGGCTTCCTCTCATTAGCTCATATTACACGGCTAATGAGAGCTAACCAAACAAGAGCTAGGGAGGGAGCGGTGCTACATCCCTGACTGGGCAAATGTATGCCAGAGTAATTGTGTATCGGCTGCATAAATTACACTCTTCCTTATACACACACACACACACACACACACACACACACACACACACACACACACACACACACACACACACACACACACACACACACACACCAGCATGTGCATATATTCATGTGACCCCCCCCCCCCCCAACATTTGCTGATGCAATTAGTGTAAGTCTGAAACATCTAGATAGGTCAATGTTCCTTGCATTGCTTTTCCATGCTGTTCTATTCTGATATCTTCCCCCATTTTACTATCTCCTTTGGTTTAGTCCTTGGCTTTATACTCAACATCTTCTCTGTGTTAGTCCTCCTATAGCTTTGTCACCTACTGTCCACTCCAGGGACAAACCAAGTAGCAACCCAGAGAGGGGTGGCCGTATAACCACCACAGAGGTTGTGAGATTTACAGTTCCACTATTTATTAGATTAACACAGTGGCAGTAGGCCAGAGAGAGGAGATTTTTAATACTCTACGTGCATCCCATTTGTATAAACAAGGCGATGGTATATGGCTCATTAGGCCGTCCTGTAGGAAGCAGCCGGCCGCGCTGGTTAAAGACTCCGCCGCTCGGTCGGTCACACCCCATCACCCAGCTGATTAATGCTGGAGGGGTGCAGGGCCGTGTCCATGGTGCCCACTCTGGTGGCACAGGGGACGCTCTCTACCCAGGGGAGGGTGAGGGCGGTGGGGAGGGAAACCACTGATCGCTCCCTTAAAGCCAAAATCTGGAAGATTTACCAGATGCTCATGGGTACTATTACACAGAACAATATATTTGTATGCACGTACATGCACACACACACATGCAACTGCATACGTTTATTCGCAAACACGCACGGACACACACATTACAGTCAACAGTGTCCAGTATATTTACAGGGCCCTTTTCCTGCATGTTCATTAGTTGATCATCTCAGAGCAGGATTCTCAGTGTTTAATATCTATTTCCCGGAAGTGTGCAGGCCCTCTAGCTGTGAATACTTCAGCCCTGGGTTACATTTTTCATTTATCATAATTAGAATTTGCTGCATTGCATTAAGCCAATACTGCCGAAGCCTGCATGCTTTGACTAATACTGCATGGCAGAAAGCCGGACCTTTAAAAATAATAATTTCTGGAAGATGTAAAATTATTCTCAGAATTTTGTACTGAATTTTTTATTGATAACCATTAATTTATAGTCGTTAAAACCACTAGTCAAAATCTTGTTGAATGCGCTAGTGCAGGGATCATCAACTAGATTCAACCGCGGGACGATTTTTTCTTGGGGGGCCTGAACGTAATTACAAATAATTTGAAGACTGCAAATTAACCGTAAGAAACCCAAACAGATATCATATTTGATTGAAACATAATCATTTGTGTTTTTATTATGCGTGAGAATACTTGGGAACAGATTTCCAAAATGAAAATCACTTGGAGCTGGTTTCCTGGTGTTTTTACAGTAGTTTATGTCCAACAATGACAATTCTACAACACCAAAAAATATTGTTTAATTTGATTTTTGCTCAGAAAACTTGGGGGGCCAAATAAAACCATCAGTGGGCCAAATTCGGCCCGTGGGCCGCCAGTTGGGGAACCCTTCTCTAGTGACTTTATATCAAATGTACCAGCCCATGTTATAAAACGACTAATTCAGTAAACGTACTGTCCTGTTTGGAGCATTAATATCAGCCACAGAATGTACATAGGCTTTAGGTGTCAGATGATTGTGTTGAGAGTGGACAACCTGACAGTTATGGCATCACGCGTGATCTTCCCCTTCAGCGTTTACAGTGGGAAAGTGTCAAAGCACATGTAGAGTGGAGCTCCGTCAGAAGAGCTGTTAGCTGTATTTGTTGTCGGTCTGTCTGTTGGCCTCTGATTTAAACCCAGCCTCCGTAGTAGAAACCTGTGTGCCATCAATACTCTTTTTATTATATTGAGTGCCACTGCCGTGCACTACAGGCCGCCGCGGCCAAGCATAAATGGATGCGGCTGTAATTAGCATAATTGAAATAATAACGCTAACAAGCTTTCTGTGTCGATGGAGTGCGGAGAGATCTGAATGTGCTGAGACTGGCTCTGGCACAACCGCTGTGGCTGGAGTTCTCAACGTATCCCCAATGTTCTGGCGTAGCTTCGGAACTGGGGTAATGGTGTCGAAGGGGGGTTTATACATGTAGTTGGAGGTGGGAACTGATATTGTGGGAAGTGATATGGCTCAAGTCTTGTTTTCATTGTTATAGGTAGGTAAGTATACTGTTGTGGTTGTTTATATTAAGATTACTATGTAGGCCATGGCAGTAGTACAGTCAGTAGTACGGTCACCAAATGTTTGTGTCAGATAATTCAGTAAAAAAAATCATGGGATTTCTCCCTTTTTTGTTAAATTTTTAGGCTTGGGAAACACAAAAAATATACTTTTTTTAGGTTTTGTAAGGAGGGTATGCTAGAGAGGAAAAGGGGCCCATCGGTCACACAGTTAATATTTAGTAGCACAGAAACCATGATTTCTGATTGGCCCTAGCTAGCCTCGCTCTCTCGCTCTCTCTCTCTCTTGCTTTCTCTCTCTCTCTTTATCTCACACCCCCCCCCCCAATGTAAAACTCCATCCTCCCTTGTGCACCCTTCTGTCTTTGCGTTTTCAGAACTCAGAGTCCAGGAATTAGCTTTCAACAAACTGGGTTACAAATGAGGCATTAAGCATTGGTAATAGGGGTGCAGAAAGGTCACGCCTGTATTAATCTAGCATCTGGGGAATATATCCATGAGCGCAGAGAGAAAGCAACCAGGCAACTTTCCAAAAACAATCTCTCCGCCCCCCAAGACAAATGCAGCACATGAATAAATATTTTTACATAACTGCTTTGTGTTTGGAATCTCTTATTGAGCATGGTTATTTGTTGAGTTAGTGTAGATAAATGAGATATCAGCCACCGAGGTGAACAGAGATTGGTACCAAAGCATTATAATATTTCAATGTTTCATTGATTTAACAATAGAGCTCCTATAGCCGCCTGCAAGCGTTTGTTTATATGTTTGGATCTGTCCTTGCGTTTAAAAAGCAATTACGCTCATGTATCCTTGAACATTTTCCTGAATGAGGAATCGATTTTATGATCAAAAAATGGGTTTATTTTGAAGCTATGAGATGCGCAGAGATGCATGAGGTATCTTACTCAAAGAGTAGCTTTCCCTCCATGGCGTAGAGCATCTATGCACAGTCTTTTAGAGCACATGTGGAAATGCACAAGGTACCTGTAAAGTAAATCAGTCCATTTCACTGGGTTGACACACTGCAATCTTTCCTGTCATTTATTTTCTTCACATAAAGACATGATTCAGCACCATTTTTTTGGTACATATGTTAATGCTCGTTTCCGGTTTTGGTTTATTTTGTATGTTTCTGTCTGTGTAGTGTCAACACATTTTTGTTGTTGTGAGTGGATATCAATGTTTGTGTCTTTGGGCATCTCAAATGGCTCTATTCTGTCACTACAATCTGCCATTATTAGTGACAGGTCAAGAAGCATTGTGTGTGGCAACATCACCATTTCAGCTTCTTCTAGATATCATTTCCCTCTCTCTCCAAAACCAATGGAATTAAATTCAGATTGTCATAAACCTTCAATTTAAATTCCTATCCAAAGCTGTGAAACCTTTTCAATTCTAATTCATCATCTGTTCGACACCATGTCACCTTTGAATTGGCATTAACTTCAACATTTCACTTTTAATCTAAATGAACTCCAACCCTGGTTAGCAGTGTATGGGTTACATGTTAGCAGACATCCTCCCTCTCTAAAACAATCGTGGAAAGGGTTGAGTGTGTGTGTGTCTGCGTACGCCTAGTGTGTGGAGGTCTTTTACTTTTCAGGCCCAGGGGATGCAGGGCAAAGTGGAGTGAGTTTGACTGACAGGTCAGGGAAAACTGGAGTGGCGCGTTTGCCAAGTCGGATGGTGCCCCACAGCGCTTGGCACGAACAGAGGCAGACGCTGCCTTCTGGGGTCCCCGCTACCCAGCCAAAAATCACATTGTTGAGGTGGTCGAGGAGACAAATAACACAAAGGAACGCGTGGCACACACAGGGAACGTGAACATAGGGCCAAGTGCCTTTCATTTATCACGCTCTCTCTCTCATGACTCCACTGCTCTCTCCTTCATTTCCTCATTTGTGTTGTAGTATAATGAATTTTGTTTTGAGAGATGTTGGTTTTTTGGGGGTAGTTGGTATTGATGTAGTAGGTGTTGACCTGATGAAGATTGATTCTTGTCAGAACAATTCAAATGTTTTGAAGCACCTCAAAGTGTAGGTTTCTTTAAATGAAAGCGATGACTGTATAGTAATAATTATCAGGACTCTGGGCCCTATTCAATCACAACTACTCCAGGGTTTCTTCTTCGCAAGGCAGCATATTTGAATTATTGGAATACTACACGTGCAATTTTCTTTTTGTTTCACACAGTAAACAGGATTTGTTTTACCCACAGAAACAGCTTGTGATTGAATAGGGCCTGCTGTGTTTAGAATTGCTATGGTGGCCCTCGTCTCCACAGTACTAACCAAATGTCACCCTCCTCTCGCTCCCATTTTCTCTCCCCCTATCCCCCTCTCTGTCGTTCTACTATCTATAGCGGTGTAGGTCTGGCCCGGGCTCACTATGAAAAACAGCCCCCCTCGAACCTGCGCAAATCCAACTTCTTCCACTTTGTGTTGGCGCTGTACGACCGACAGGGCCAGCCCGTGGAGATCGAGAGGACCTCCTACATAGACTTTGTGGAGAAAGACAAAGTAAGACCAACACACACAAAGGGGAATGGGGAGGAGGGCGTGTGTGCCAGGTATAGCTGGCATTGGGGATAAAAGGGTGGCACTGGCGCTGGGATCAGCGCTATAGCACAGTGATGCTTTGAAACATGGAACGTGTAGCACACAAACTGTGGACACATTCATTTTTCTTCATGTCAAGTCAAGATCAATATTCTTTCCTTATATTGTTAATTGATTTATTATATACGCTGCAATGTAATGTAATGCATTTCTTTAGTGAATTAAATTTGTATGAATTCTATATCTTTGCATTATGATATTATTGAACAGAATTATATTATATTATATTATATATACACTCATTTGATTATATTGATTTCAATTTATTAGCATTTCATCAACTTAATTTTACAAAACAAATGTAAGATAATATACTTTATGTACAACATATATTGATTATGTCCACCTCATAAATAAAGATATTGTATGTTTTTATTTAACTGAGTTCCATATTGTAAGTATTTTTTGTAAGTCATTCAATACTAATTCAAACTATTTTGAGAAAGTACATTCATGAGAAAAGCTTTTGAGATTTCTTACAAAAACTACAACTTGGAAATAACTGAAACATGGAAAGATTGTAATCTAGACATCCAGAGAGCTGGTTGTGCATAGAAATCATTCAGATATAGAAGCACTTGCAGTTTCCAAAGAACCTGTTGGGGGGCAGTGATGAGCAGAAGGCAGAAAAGCTTGAATGAAAGCAGTTTTGATTCAGTTTTAAATCAGACATTAGAGGTACTATTTTTATTTAAGGAATTTTGATGATGAGGTTACATCTATTTTTTTTAATCTAATTTTATTTAAGCAATACAAGATAAAGAGAAAATATGATGATCCTCTTATTATTTGAAAACCCTTTGTATTCATTTTAAGCAGTCATTTGAAATGTCATTTCTTGTACATTCCTTTGTTGTCTACAGCCTCTTTTCTATGAGTGTATGGCTACCTATCTGTCTGTGTTCTATTGTATTGTTCAGCTGTACCTGTGCTCTCAGTGGTAATGGTAACCCACTTCTCTACCTGCCGCCTGGGCTGTTCTGTCGTGCTGCCGGGGGGTTGTTCTCAGTAAAAGGTTACAGAGAACAGCTCCGCCCACGGTCAGGAGGGACGGCGGCCAGCTGGCATGGTCGCTCCTCCCGTCCTCCCTGCCCATTCACCTCTGCCTTGACCTCCAGCCCGCCCCTGGGCCCCAGCCAAGACTCCACGGCACATTTGGCACCGCTCAGCGAAGGGGAAGGAGAGAAATACAGAGAGAAAGAGAGAGGGAGAGAGGGATACAGAGAGGAAGAGAGAGTGGGAGAGAGAGACAGAGGGGAGCGGATGTGGCCTCTCTCCTGGTGCCTGCCTGTTGAAGAGGTGACACAAGATCAGTGAGAGTGACTTGGCCCACCTGGAAGCAGAGGTCATCGGTGACCGTGGCGACCAAAGCTAACAGGCCACTGTCACCTAGGCAATGTCCCCTCTCTCTTACGGCATCTCTCTGTATCGTTGTGGTAACAGTGTTGTTTTTCCCTCAGCCACAGTGTTGTTTTAGTTCCTACGTAAGTTTGCCCTTTTGTCGTTGCTGTTTGATTTATTCCTGGCTGGACGATACAACAGTTAGGCAGCTGGTTTGTTGTGTGCGTGTCAGCAAGGGGAGTTGGAGGAAAGATTAAGATTCCATGTTGTATCTCACTATGGCCCTGCGGTGGGAATTTGGGCCTAGCCAAGTACTCTAAAATAGCAAGGGCTTAGCAACTTCAGAAGTATAACTCAATCAGAGAATGGTGTGGATTATCCTCAGGGTTCATGGGAATAATATTGTGTTTTTAAAGACATTAATCCCCAGAATTGTCTTCCTGATTATAAAAATCTAGTAGATATCACAAAGGTTCACATTAATTAATATGTTTTCAGTAGCATACTGTTATTAGAGTGACATATTATTGTGGACACACGGGCACTGTGATTTACCTTAACTAACAACCTTCTAATTGCAAATTCATTCGACCTAAAATGAAACCTCAAGGTAATAACAGTGTTATAACAGCAAATAACAATGCTGGTTGGTTCATTGGCCTCTTATGGGATTTAAGTTTCCTCTTCAGATGATCTCTACTTGTGGATGCAGTTTTAGTCTAGCAAGTCCCCGTGACATAGAAGTTGGGATCAAGATTAGGACTTGTGGCTCAACATCTGCTTGGATTAGGACTGGGATGTTGGTCTCGTTGGACATTTTCAGTGATAGAGTAGATTGAGGCAGATGAGCGTAGATTAGGAAGGCATAGTTCCTTTTTTCCAGTTTGTTAATTTTGTTTTGAGATATTGGATTACGTACAAAACAGCAGTGGGTTGCAGTGAGTTGCCTTTGGTTCGGGGTGTCACCTCAAAAGCTGAGAGACATTTTGATAATTTTCTGTGCTTGTCTTTGACTCTTTCAGGAGTACAATGGAGAGAAGACCAACAACGGCATCCATTACAGACTACAGCTTCTTTACAGTAACGGTAAAACCCTGATAATCCCTCCAAACATATTGCAGAGTTCTCTCTCTTCTCACTACTCTCTGTGGACAGATTAGTTTTATCACTTCCAGGAAAAACAACATTAAATAAAAAAGACAACACTATCATAAGTGATAATCCTTATCACATCTGGAATAGTATTTGACGACCACCAAATCCTAAAGTCTGTTTTGGTCATCGGGGGAAAGACTTGAAATTTTAACACTGATCTGTGCTCATTGAAAGCGCACTGTTTAGACCGGTTGGCATGGATTTTGTTTTGAGACCACATCGTGAGAGGAGACAGAAGACTCAACTAGTTGGTGTTCAGTACAATTCAACAGTAACCTAAATATGTAGTATATATTTTTAAAGCACACAGAAACGGTGAGAAAACACCGAAGCCTGACACAATTACAGGCAAGAAAGAGCAAAGCAACTAGCCATTTTCCATGATCCTTTTTGAATACCCCTGTCATGTTTATGTCATATTTACACTCTGTTGCATAGCTAATAAAAGACAAGCAATCATGGCTGATATTTAATTTGTTTGTGAATGAGAATTCCTTGTTGTCCTAGAGGAAAAAGGCAGCGGGAGCGAGAAGAGCTCGGCAGTTGCAACCGGGAACGCAATAAATAATAAAAAACTCAGGAGCACAGACTTTTGCTGAGGGGGGTTAGAAAATCTTGGTCTACATGACAAGCCCGACAGAAAACATAAAATACACTATGGGGACACAAATAATAACAGAATTCATTTAGAAGACATTATTCGAAATCAGTATTTTATGTTATTCTTTCTGTGCAAGAAGTGAATTAGTATTTTAGGCTGATGTTTATATTGTTGTTGCTCAAGACATTTCATTTGGCTAAACCACACGCCTACTTCTATGCAAATGATTTACAGAGTAAGATGACGTTAAAATGGTTATTCTGTCAATGGATCTTAACATTTCAATATACCATATTGGTGTCATGTATTATTACATTGTAATTGCAGGACATCTAATACATGTTTGTGTTGTGTTTTGCAGGCATCAGGACAGAACAAGATCTGTTTGTACGGTTGATAGACTCCATGACCAAAGTGGTGAGCATTCTCCTTACACTGCAAATCATACTGCAACCGACCACCTATTTTGTACATAATGTAACATGAGTCAACCTATCCATCCTGGGATTTGAACCCATGAACACAGACAACCTTCAGTCATTTTACCTGCTAAGCTAAAGTACTATCAATTTACTGTACCTCAGTGGCAAAGAACTAGTCTTGACCAGTCAGACTAGAAGACATAGGGGCAGCTGACACCAATGTAGCAACCTGGCTCCACCACACACTGTACTGTATACTCCTCCCCAGCCCACCCACCCTCCCTATCCCCAGCCCACCCACCCTCCCTATCCCCAGCCCACCCACCCTCCCTATCCCCAGCCCACTAGGCCCTCCCTATCCCCAGCCAACCCACCCACCCACCCTCCCTATCCCCAGCCCACAAGGCCCTCCCTATCCCCAGCCCACCCACCCTCCCTATTCCCAACCCACCAGATCTTCCCTATCCCCATCCCACCCACCCTCCCTATCCCCAGCCCACTAGGCCCTCCCTATCCCAGCCCACTAGGCCTTCCCTATCCGCAGCCCACTAGGCCCTCCCTATCCCCAGCCCACTAGGCCTTCCCTATCCCCAGCCCACTAGGCCTTCCCTATCCCCAGCCCACCAGGCCCTCCTTATCCCCAGCCCACTAGGCCTTCCCTATCCCCAGCCCACTAGGCCTTCCCTATCCCCAGCCCACTAGGCCCTCCCTATCCCCAGCCCACTAGGCCTTCCCTATCCCCAGCCCACTAGGCCTTCCCTATCCCCAGCCCACTAGGCCCTCCCTATCCCCAGCCCACTAGGCCTTCCCTATCCCCAGCCCACTAGGCCCTCCCTATCCCCAGCCCACTAGGCCCTCCCTATCCCCAGCCCACTAGGCCTTCCCTATCCCCAGCCCACTAGGCCCTCCCTATCCCCAGCCCACTAGGCCTTCCCTATCCCCAGCCCACTAGGCCCTCCCTATCCCCAGCCCACTAGGCCTTCCCTATCCCCAGCCCACTAGGCCTTCCCTATCCCCAGCCCACCAGGCCCTCCTTATCCCCAGCCCACTAGGCCTTCCCTATCCCCAGCCCACTAGGCCCTCCCTATCCCCAGCCCACTAGGCCTTCCCTATCCCCAGCCCACTAGGCCCTCCCTATCCCCAGCCCACTAGGCCTTCCCTATCCCCAGCCCACTAGGCCTTCCCTATCCCCAGCCCACTAGGCCCTCCCTATCCCCAGCCCACTAGGCCTTCCCTATCCCCAGCCCACTAGGCCCTCCCTATCCCCAGCCCACTAGGCCCTCCCTATCCCCAGCCCACTAGGCCTTCCCTATCCCCAGCCCACTAGGCCTTCCCTATCCCCAGCCCACTAGGCCCTCCCTATCCCCAGCCCACTAGGCCCTCCCTATCCCCAGCCCACCAGGCCCTCCCTATCCCCAGCCCACCAGGCCCTCATTATCCCCAGCCCACTAGGCCTTCCCTATCCCCAGCCCACTAGGCCTTCCCTATCCCCAGCCCACTAGGCCCTCCCTATCCCCAGCCCACTAGGCCCTCCCTATCCCCAGCCCACCAGGCCCTCCCTATCCCCAGCCCACCAGGCCCTCCCTATCCCCAGCCCACCAGGCCCTCCTTATCCCCAGCCCACTAGGCCCTCCCTATCCCCAGCCCACCAGGCCCTCCCTATCCCCAGCCCACTAGGCCTTCCCTATCCCCAGCCCACCAGGCCCTCCCTATCCCCAGCCCACCAGGCCCTCCCTATCCCCAGCCCACCAGGCCCTCCTTATCCCCAGCCCACCAGGCCCTCCCTATCCCCAGCCCACCAGGCCCTCTCTATCCCCAGCCCACCAGGCCCTCCTTATCCCCAGCCCACCAGGCCCTCCCTATCCCCAGCCCACCAGGCCCTCCCTATCCCCAGCCCACCAGGCCCTCCTTATCCCCAGCCCACCAGGCCCTCCCTGTGTCGCCATGTCAGGCTGTCACAGATCGATGCGGCAACCAGGTCCTCGACAAAGCGTCAGCCACGGAAACCAATCAATAGCCCTTGATGTGCTACAGCGACGGCGCGCTGGAGACAATAATCCTGACAACAACACGAGCAGATTTCTAACACGGGTGCGCCACTCAAATCGCTCCCTCCTGCCTAGACTTGGACAGACAGACATGCAGACTTTGCATACTGTAGTGTGTCCTCCTGCAGACAGGCAGCCCTGTAGCTGCCAGTGGGGGGCCCGGGTCTATTGATTGGCTGTTGTGTGTTAGAAGCCTCTTCTCAGACACTCCTATTGGCAAATTCAGCTGTAATACTTTATGTAATGCATTTACCTGGAAGGCAGTATGTGGCACACAATAGGAATACAAATAATCTCACTTTTATGGTGAATGTTTGGGCAAATATATCTGTTTGATATCCCCCTCAATCTGCTCTGTCATCCTCCAAAAAGCTGAATCTTGAGTCTTGACCTTTTTTGACATGGTGGTATTACTCACACACCTCCATGAAAACTCTTAGACTAGCTCCAGGGGGTGGAGCGGCTACTTGAATCAGAAATTATGATGTATAAATATCGACCCGATACCCCCCACATCTTCTCTCCTCCCTCCTCCTCACACACATTCCCACTCCCATTCTCTCGTCCCCATCGCAATCCCCACCCCTTCTGGCGAAATTGGACGATTTTAATATAGAGGAAGGGAGGCTGGGAGGAATCAATAATGCAGAAGTGGTCGTTATCCTAAAAGTATTGTCCCCTTGGGGTGTATGTGTGTGTTTGTGTGTGTGTATGTGTGTGTGTGTGTGTGTGTGTGTGTGTGTGTGTGTGTGTGTGTGTGTGTGTGTGTGTGTGTGTGTGTGTGTGTGTGTGTGTGTGTGTGTGTGTTTGTGTGTGTGTGTGTGCGTGCGTGCGTCCGTGCTTGTCGGGGGCAACCGACCACCTAGGTGGACGAGGTAGGGTTAGGTCATTGGGTGAGTGAAAAGAGTGGGATAAAGCACTCCCTCCATCCCTCCATCCCTCCGGCAGCAGAGGTATAGAGAGAATGAAAGAGGGAGCAGCTCCTCTCAGTGGTCATTCGTCATCCAGGGCCGACATGACAGCTCCAGTGAAGGATGCCCAGGGGGTGGCATGTCTCTTACGGGGCCTAGCACGACCATCTGTCTGGGAGGGGTGCAGGAGTGGACGGGTGGAGGACCGGCCGGGCCGTTCTACAGCACGTGGCCTTCCACTAAAGGAGGGCTGCCCTGTCAACAGCCCCCTCCATCTCTCCAGTCTAGCCTCCTATTAATAATCAAATCAAATCAAATTTGATCTGTCACATACACATGGTTAGCAGATGTTAATGCGAGTGTAGCGAAATGCTTGTGCTTCTAGTTCCAACCATGCAGTAATATCTAACAAGTAATCTAACAATTTCACAACAACTACCTTATACACACAAGTGTAAAGGAATTAATAAGAATATGTACAAACAATTATATGGATGAGCGATGGCCGAACGGCATAGGCAAGATGCAGTAGATGTATAGAGTACAGTATATACTGTACATATGAGATGAGTAATGTAGGGTATGTAAACATGATATAAAGTGGCATTGTTTAACGTGGCTAGTGATACATTTATTACATCCAATTTTTTATTATTAAAGTGGCTACAGATTTGGGTCAGTATGTTGGCAGCAGGCAGTCAATGTTAGTGATGGCTGTTTAACAGTCTGATGGCCTTGAGATAGAAGCTGTTTTTCAGTCTCTTGGTCCCAGCTTTGATGTACCTGTACTGACCTCGCCTTCTCGAAGATAGCTGGGTGAATAGGCAGTGGCTCGGGTGGTTGTTGTCCTTGATGATCTTTTTGGCCTTCCTGTGACATCGAGTGGTGTAGGTGTCCTGGAGGGCAGGTAGTTTGCCCCCGGTGATATGTTGTGCAGACCTCACTACCCTCTGAAGAGCCTTACGGTTGTGGGCGGAGCAGTTGCTGTACCAGGCGGTGATACAGCCCGACAGGATGCTCTCGATGTGCAGCAGTAAAAGTTTGTGAGTGTTTTTGGTGACAAGCCAAATTTCTTCAGCCTCCTGAGGTTGAAGAGGCGCTGTTGCGCCTTCTTCACCACGCTGTCTGTGTGGGTGGACCATTTCAGTTTGTCCGTGATGTGTATGCAGAGGAACTTAAAATTTCCACCTTCTCCACTACTGTCCCGTCGATGTCGATAGGGGTGCTCCCTCTGCTGTTTCCTGAAGTCCACGATCATCTCCTTTGTTTTGTTGACGTTGAGTGAGAGGTTATTTTCCTGACACCACACACCGAGGGCCCTTACCTCCTCCCTGTAGGCCGTCTCGTCGTTGTTGGTAATCAAGCCTACCACTGTAGTGTCGTTTGCAAACTTGATGATTGAGTTGGAGGTGTGCATGGCCACGCAGTCATGGGTGAACAGGGAGTACAGGAGAGGGCTGAGAACGCACCCTTGTGGGGCCCCAGTGTTGAGGATCAGCGGGGTGGAGATGTTGTTTCCTACCCTCACCACTTGGGGGCGGCCTGTCAGAAAGTCCAGGACCCAGTTGCACAGGGCGGGGTCGAGCAACACTTTTTTTTTTACAGTCCTGTTTTAGCTGGTATTTACCTCGTAGTTACAGTGGGACTTACACTAATAAAGTGTCATCCATTTCTATTGTCGTTATTTAGCAGGCACTGATAACGAACATATGCACAAAGCCTTTCCAATAATATGTAGTCAGAACCTTTACAGGGCTATGATCAGAAATTGTACAGTGCAAGCACAAGTTTGAGTACAGTGACCCAAAGAAGACTTGTACGATTCCCATAAGGCTTAACAAACATAAATACCTGCTGCTCTCTTCTTCTCCTCAGGCGATCCTCTACGAGGGCCAGGACAAAAACCCAGAGATGTGCCGCGTCCTTCTCACCCACGAGATCATGTGCAGGTGAGTGCCACTCTATAACCCACTGCTAACCAATAAGGGAAAATACAGCCTTTAAAGGGATACGCCACCCCAAAATCAAGGGTCCACAGATTCTTCTGGTTCATATAGCAGAATCTACGTACACATATTATTGACTCCAGGCCATTTCCTGGCAAACATTTATGTTGGGGTGAACTTTCACTTTAAGTGATCATCACAGGGCTCAAGGTTACCTCAGCCCACTAGTCTAGCTGACTCCCATATGTCTAAAGTCCTATTTGTCAAAATCAGTGAATTGCATACATGAAGGAGCTTCCTAATTCCTCTATATTTTTGGGCTCCAGGTATACCTTTTCGTGCTATATGCATCTCACTATACAGCCCTATAGGGTTGTCCTCATTAAATAAGTATATTTGGATTGAAGACCATGCTGAGTACTTATCTGCCCACTGTGTGTCTGCCGGATGGGGGCCCATGTTAATGGGGGGGGTTATGTGTGTGTGTGTGTGTGTGGTTTGATCGAGATTGGCTGGGAACAGGTCTGTAGGGGGGTTGGTTGGAGCCTGGTAGGAGTGAGTGTTAATTATGCAATACAGGAAGTGTGTGTGTGTGTGCCGCCCTGGACGCTGGGGGGTTGAGGAGCTTCACGCCTTGGCCCACAAGAAGCCTCAGCTGGGTATACTAAAAAGAAGAGGGAGGAGGAGGCGGTTGAGGTCGACTCTGCCTTTTGCCTTTTCCACTGACTCAGTCATCACTGTTGGAACCCAGTTGCCTATGTATTATTTTGCTATGTAAACAAGATCAATTCATGCAAAGCCTGAATCTGGAAGTTTCTGGGGTAAGACGCAAGAGCATTCTCCTAACACTGTGAGAAGCCACTTTTTGATTGGTTGGATCAATAAACAAATATTTACAGGTCCAGAAACAAAGAAACATTCAGCTGGGAAAGTTCTATTAAAGTTCTCACAGCGCTGGAAGAATGCTGATTTGTCCCACCATGGAAACCCCCAGTCTGTTATTTTGAATTAATAAGGAAGGCTTTTAGTCATTATCGTACTAATGTTATGACCTAGCTGGGGAAACCATATTGTGTCTTATCTGAGGGCTATCTCACGGTTATCTCATGCATCTTGTTTCGCGCTTCAAAGCTGATTTCAAACAGGGCATGGAATGACATTCACTGTTTTTTAAATTCCGTTGAAAACGGTTGATATCGAAGATGCGGGGAATTCTTTGAGAGACGGACCCATTGTCTCTTCCTTGGAGATCCCCCCTCGGATACGAGGCTTCATTTTCATAATGACGGTTCCACTCGGAGTCGGTCATTAAGTGATTGAGTGCGATTATTAACCATCATTCCCCTGATGAATGGCGTCTTCCCATTGGCTAATGAGAAGGGGATGAGAGACACGCTCTCTTTCTTCATCTATCTATATCTCCCCTTCTGTCTCCCAGGTGACAGGGACGTGATGGTTGTGGTGTCTTTATCTAGTCCCGCCTGGTGTTGCTACCTGGCTCGCTGCTGTATAAAGTAACACACTCAACCTGCAGAGGAAGTATACTGTAGCAGCTGGTAGGGACCTGCTCAGGCATGACCATGTGGTCCCTGGTGGTGGCACATGCTAGTTCTGCTTGGAGGCTTGTACCTTTTTCTAGAACTCTCTGAAGACAGAGGAGTTTTCTCATCTTAGAGTTAAAAGCACTGAACCACCTGAGAGGTTTTACAATTGAAAAGATTTTCAACAAGTTTGTTAGTTGTTAATTAGATAGACATGACAAAGTTATAGATTGTAGGATCAAAATGGAAGAACTTGTACTGAACTTTGCGTAGCCCCTTTATTTACAGTGTTTTAAAATGCCTTTATTTAAGCATCAAAATATCACTGCTTGACATACACAAAAATATGAACTTAAAGGAACATTATATAGTTTTTGTGCATCTTTGAGTGATGTTCTATCGGTTCCCTGCGTCATTTCATGTTTTCCTGTGTAAAGCAGGCAGAAATACAGTGGGTATGACGAGTTTTGCATCTACGGCAATAGCTCAGATACATGTGAAAACAGGAAATGACTCCGGGAATCGATAGAACATCACTCAGAGACATTCAAAATAGGTGAATCTTTCCTTTAAATATGTCAGTAGTTGATTAGTAAGTGGATTTAATTGTCACTATATTCCACTTAATGTGACTTGCATTGGCTCATGATACCAACACAGCATTTTCCCCATTCTTTAATTTGAGACCAGCTCTTCCAAAATCACCAAAAGGGGCTGTGTGGTAGTCAGTTGGCATGGGCCAGTCATCGGAGGACTGTACTATGGACTGGGCTCTGTGCACCAGCCCCGGTGCCAGGCTGGAAGAAGACACGCCGTGTGAGAGAGTAAGGCTTGCCACGGGCGTCCTCTCCCAGCCAAGCCGGCTGCCTGCCTGCCTGGCTACCGCATATCATTAGGTCTGGCCACGGCCCTCATGTTTGGGCTGGGCAATTACAGCACTTGCCCTTTGAAAACCAGCCTTCCATTGACAGCCATTCACTGTGTTCGCGTCTTATCACAGGCCTGTGATCCAACAGACTGGCTCTGTTCCCCCTCCCTCTGATGCCCGTCTTCAGGTTCCTCAGGGAGCCTTTGAAGGCTTCTCTTGTTTTTTAAAGCTAAACTCTGATAGTTCAGCTTCGAAAAATGCTGAGACAACCTGGTTAGGTGCTTAAGTAGATTCCACTTGTGGGGATAATTTGAAGTGTGCCTGGCTGGCTGGAGAGCCAATGGTAATGATGCTATTGACCAAGGCATGGTGCCCATCTGGGGCTAAAACTGGCACGCCAGGCTCACTTCTTATTGTAGATTCGGTGTGGGTCCTTTTTTTGCTATATCGATAAATCGTCAAGTAGGCTACAGTATCTGTGATTTTGGCCTCTGGTTCTGTGCTGTGGAACTCACTGGACCAGCACTGCTCATGCTCAGGCTCATGTCTTGAGTACTATATCTCGGCTGTAGCTGAAGAAACCATAGTAACGTTGACTGGATATCCTGTACTATATCTCGACTGTAGCTGAAGAAACCATTGTAACGTTGACTGGATATCCTGTACTATATCTTGACTGTAGCTGAAGAAACCATAGTAACGTTGACTGGATATCCTGTACTATATCTCGACTGTAGCTGAAGAAACCATTGTAACGTTGACTGGATATCCTGTACTATATCTCGACTGTAGCTGAAGAAACCATTGTAACGTTGACTGGATATCCTGTACTATATCTCGACTGTAGCTGAAGAAACCATAGTAACGTTGACTGGATATCCTGTACTATATCTCGACTGTAGCTGAAGAAACCATTGTAACGTTGACTGGATATCCTGTACTATATCTCGACTGTAGCTGAAGAAACCATTGTAACGTTGACTGGATATCCTGTACTATATCTCGGCTGTAGCTGAAGAAACCATTGTAACGTTGACTGGATATCCTGTACTATATCTCGACTGTAGCTGAAGAAACCATGGTAACGTTGACTGGATATCCTGTACTATATCTCGACTGTAGCTGAAGAAACCATTGTAACGTTGACTGGATATCCTGTACTATATCTCGACTGTAGCTGAAGAAACCATTGTAACGTTGACTGGATATCCTGTACTATATCTCGACTGTAGCTGAAGAAACCATTGTAACGTTGACTGGATATCCTGTACTATATCTCGACTGTAGCTGAAGAAACCATTGTAACGATGACTGGATATCCTGTACTATATCTCGACTGTAGCTGAAGAAACCATAGTAACGTTGACTGGATATCCTGTACTATATCTCGGCTGTAGCTGAAGAAACCATTGTAACGTTGACTGGATATCCTGTACTATATCTCGGCTGTAGCTGAAGAAACCATAGTAACGTTGACTGGATATCCTGTACTATATCTCGACTGTAGCTGAAGAAACCATTGTAACGTTGACTGGATATCCTGTAGCTGAAGAAACCATTGTAACGTTGACTGGATATCCTGTACTATATCTCGGCTGTAGCTGAAGAAACCATTGTAACGTTGACTGGTTATCCTGTACTATATCTCGACTGTAGCTGAAGAAACCATAGTAACACTGACTGGATATCCAGTGTTGTTGTCTTGTGGGGCTCATCTGACTCACTGGCCTGTGTTCTCAGTCATTAGCTAGCCGGGGTGTTAGCCTGCTCGGGCCCGAGGGGAAACGTCATTAAGGCGGTATTGTGGACGCTCAGCCAAGGTTTGTTTTCGTGTGCGAAGGGCGCCAGGTCCCCCGAGGGGCCCGGCAGTGCTCCTGGGGTCCAGTTTGTTTATAACACTTCTTTCTCAGTTTGAGGAGGTTGTCACCACAGCAGCACCATTGGGTTTCCAATGCTAATTGGTCTCCTGGAACTTTGCTAATGGTTCCAAGTAGCTGTGGGAATAAATTATTGTGGCACGCTCTATGGCAACAGTCACACACACAAAGACCAGGCAAGAAAACAGTGCTCAGTTTGTTTTTCTTCTACTTACAGATCAAACAATGTGATAAATGATTTATAAACTGGGTTCATTTGGCATTCGGTGGCTCGATTTGAAGCTTGTTTGTCAAATGGCAATTTGATTCATGACAGCATGTGTAACGGCTTTCTTCCTGGGATGAAGGAGAGGACCAAAATGCAGCGCAGTTAGTGTTCAACATGTTTAATTACACAATAAACAATGAACATTAACAAATAACAAAATAACAAACGTGAAAGCTGAGACAGTCCTATCTGGTGCAGAACACAAACACAGAGACAGGAAACAAACACCCACAAAATCCCAACACAAAACAAGCCTCCTATATATGATTCTCAATCAGGGACAACGATTACCATCTGCCTCTGATTGAGAACCATATTAGGCTGGACATAGAAACAGACAAACTAGACACACAACATAGAATTCCCACCCAGCTCACGTCCTGACCAACACTAAACAAGCAAAACACATAATAACTCTGGTCAGGACGTTACAGTACCCCCCTCCTGAGGTGCGGACTCCGAACGCACCCCTACAACTCAAGAGGAGGGTCTGGGTGGGCATCTGTCTGCGGTGGCGGCTCCGGCGGTGGACGAGGACACCACTCCACCACTGTCTTTGTCCCCCTCCTTAGCGTCCTTTGAGTGGCGACCCTCGCCCACGACCTTAGGCTAAGAATCCTCCCCAAGGCCCCCACATGATTTTGGAGGTAGCTCAGGACAGAGAGGTAGCTCAGGACAGAGAGGTAGCTCAGGACAGGGAGGTAGCTCAGGACAGAGAGGTAGCTCAGGACAGAGAGGTAGCTCAGGACAGAGAGGTAGCTCAGGACAGAGGGGCAACTCCGGACTAGTGGCAGCTCCGGACTGAGTGGCAGCTCCGGACTGAGTGGCAGCTCCGGACTGAGTGGCAGCTCCGGACTGTAGGGCAGCTCATGACTGTAGGGCAGCTCATGACTGTAGGGCAGCTCATGACTGTAGGGCAGCTCATGACTGTAAGGCAGCTCATGACTGTAGGGCAGCTCATGACTGTAGGACAGCTCATGACTGTAGGACAGCTCATGACTGTAGGGCAGCTCATGACCGTAGGGCAGCTCATGACCGTAGGGCAGCTCATGACCGTAGGGCAGCTCATGACCGTAGGGCAGCTCATGACTGTAGGGCAGCTCATGACTGGCTGACGGCTCTGGACGCTCATGGCTGACTGACGGCTCCGGCAGATCCTGTCTGGTTGGCGGCTCTGGCAGATCCTGTCTGGTTGGCGGCTCTGGCAGATCCTGTCTGGTTGGCGGCTCTGGCAGATCCTGTCTGGTTGGCGGCCCTGGCAGATCCTGACTGACGAATGGCTCTAGCGGCTCCTGACTGACGAACGGCTCTGACGGCTCGGGACAGACGGGCGGCTCTAACGGCTCGGGACAGACGGATGGCTCAGACGGCGCTGGGGAGACGGATGGCTCAGATGGCGCTGGGGAGACGGATGGCTCAGACGGCGCTGGGGAGACGGATGGCTCAGATGGCGCTGGGGAGACGGATGGCTCAGATGGCGCTGGGGAGACGGATGGCTCCGATGGCGCTTGGCAGACGGATGGCTCCGATGGCGCTTGGCAGACGGACAGTTCAGACGGCGTTGGGCAGACGGGCAGTTCAGGCGCCGCTGGGCAGACGGGCAGTTCAGGCACCGCTGGGCAGACGGCAGACTCTGGCCGGCTGAGACGCACTATAGGCCTGATGCGTGGTGCCGGACCTGGAGGTACCGGGCTGAGGGCACGCACCTCAGGGCGAGTGCGGGGAGGAGGAACAGGGCTCTGGAGATGCACTGGAAGCCTGGTGCGTGGTGTAGGCACTGGTGGTACTGGGCTGGGGCGGGAAGGTGGCGCCGGATATACCGGACCGTGAAGGAGGACACGCGCTCTTGAGCACCGAGCCTCTCCAACCTTACCAGGTTGAATGGTCCCCGTAGCCCTGCCAGTGCGGCGAGGTGGAATAGCCCGCACTGGGCTATGCAGGCGAACCGGGGACACCACCTGTAAGGCTGGTGCCATGTACGCCGGCCCGAGGAGACGTACTGGAGGCCAGATATGTTGGGCCGGCTTCATGGCACCCGGCTCGATGCCCAACCTAGCCCTACCAGTGCGGCAAGGTGGAATAGCCCGCACTGGGCTAAGCACGCGTACTGGGGACACCGTGCGCTTTACCGCATAACACGGTGTCTGACCAGTACGACGCCCTCTCACTCCACGGTAAGCCCGGGGAGTTGGCTCAGGTATCCAACCCGGCTTCGCCACACTCCCCTTTAGCCCCCCCCCCCCCCAAGAAATTTTTGGGTGAGCCTCTCGGGCTTCCAGCCTCTCTTACGTGCTGCCTCCTCAATCCACCGCTCCTGGGCTGTGGCTGCCTCCTTCTCCTCCCGAGAGCGGCGATTCTCTCCAACCTTTGCCCAGGGTCCTTTTCCGTTCATGATTTCCTCCCATGACCATTCCTCCTGGTACCGCTGCTGCTGTTGCTGCTGCCCGTTGCCACGCTGCTTGGTCCGGGTTTGGTGGGTGTTTCTGTAACGGCTTTCTTCCTGGGATGAAGGAGAGGACCAAAATGCAGCGCAGTTAGTGTTCAACATGTTTAATTACACAATAAACAATGAACATTAACAAATAACAAAATAACAAACGTGAAAGCCGAGACAGTCCTATCTGGTGCAGAACACAAACACAGAGACAGGAAACAAACACCCACAAAATCCCAACACAAAACAAGCCTCTTATATATGATTCTCAATCAGGGACAACGATTACCATCTGCCTCTGATTGAGAACCATATTAGGCTGGACATAGAAACAGACAAACTAGACACACAACATAGAATTCCCACCCAGCTCACGTCCTGACCAACACTAAACAAGCAAAACACATAATAACTCTGGTCAGGACGTTACAGCATGGGGTGAGTGTGTGGGCATAATTGGTCCTCGGCAGGTCATGCAATATGATTCATTTTTAAGAATAAGAGGGTTTGTTTCAATTACCTTTAGAATAACACATTTATATTTAAAATGGGACCTAAGTTATTGTAACAACCCCACAGAATCAGGACTCCCATTTCAATTTAGTCACTACATGAAACAACTGATTTTGAACGTAAATGTACAAAATGCATATATTCAATCGAAATAAATGTACTGAATCCAATGTAATTATCACTAAATGGACTGCTAAACTTCTAGAAAGTAGTACCACTACCAACAAAGCATTGTGTGAACGGAAAGCCCCTCTTTCAGTTCACACAATATAATTACACTAGCTTCAATCCGAATGAATGGGAAAACAATCCCTACACCCAATATCCACCAGATGCATATGCATTTTGTTTGGCCGGATGTCTGGCCCACATTTTCCGTACGCTACGCACATGTGCTTCACTTTTCATCTAGCTAAAAGCTAGCTAGCTAGTCATCGCACGGTAAAGCAATGCACAAGTTGAAAATATTGAAGCACGCGGCCTAGTGTGGCACCCCCAACGTAGCGTTGCGGACTGCTCCATTGAAAATGAAAGACTTCCATCAGAACGCAAAGAGTTTGATGCATCTGGTGGTCACGAGGCGTCATTGTCCACTATTGCATGGTGACCAACCACCACAGAAGAGCACATTTGGCTGAATTCAGACCCCCTTCTGAAACGGCATGCCACCACATGAGCAGTTGGGTAGGGGCAGAGAGGCAGTGGCACAGAACTGGGAAAGACCAGGGTGGCCATGGTGATGGCACGGGGGGCAGGATGGAGGAGCGGAGGGGATGGAGAGAGAGGGAGATGGCTCAGCACCGGGCCGTCTGGGCCATCACTGGGCGCTGTCCAAACTGTCAACAAGTCAATGAGAGTGACCTTGGCTGGACCCCTGCCCAGCTGGATCGTGGGTCAAGGTGGGGGGACGGGGGTTCGGGGGACAGAGGGGTGAGGAGGAGAAGAAGGGGAGGACAACGTGCCTGACACTCAGCAGATTGTACATGGTTCCTCCCTGACTCCATAGCATGCTGGCGGTATGCCCACTGTTACCAGAGACAGTCCAACAAATGATAGCAGCAAATGACAGTAAATGTTTTTAGTAAACGTGAGTGTGATAATCATTTGTGTCATTCTTTTTCTCCTAGTCGTTGTTGTGACAAGAAGAGCTGTGGAAACCGCAATGAGACGCCCTCTGACCCGGTCATCATTGACAGGTAAGGACACCTTTTTTCCCTCCTTCTGTCTTTCACCGGTAGAACAACTTTGACAGTGGGCCCAAGCAGGTAAGCAGGACCAGGTCTTCGTGGTTGTGTCTGTTTCATTGGGCCTGTCAGGCTGGCTGGGTTATAGTGACCTCCTCCAAAAGGACAGTATTGGCCTCCGAGGGCACAGAGCTCATTACCAAATCCATGTTGGCTCGTTAGACTGAGCTTGGAGAATGGCCAGGGACAAGAGAGCTAGGTGCCCGGAAACCAGTGACCCACACATACAGTCAAAACAGACGCACACGCACACGCACACACACACACACACACACACACACACACACACACACACACACACACACACACACACACACACACACACACACACACACACACACACACACACACACACACACACACACGTCTTCTCACCTCTTGTTGCCATGGGGTGCCTTTGATAGGTGTTGCAGTCCAAAGCCACAGAGATCGTGTCACGCTGTGTTTTCAGGAATCAGGGTCAGATCGCATATTATTTCCTCTAGTCATATCTCTAGCATATATCTTCCCAACGACGCTACTTTCAACATACACACACTAACACGCACGACTACA